>NC_056726.1:1364489433-1364539433 GCF_019279795.1 Protopterus annectens
CGACCAGTATGGCAGCACAGATACTTCAGGCAGTGAGGTTGTCTACAGCACCAGAACTGGCATAAATATGGAGCTGTGCAGCCATGAGGCCATCCTGCACAACAGTTCCACCTATATGACGCATGTAGAATGGATGCATGACAGGTAGCATGGCCATCAAGCATGCATTCTCACCATACATGGAACTGGAAGAGCATGTGCAGGAACTAGCCGATGAAGGTATAACATCTATTTGAATATTTCACTTGTGTGATCTATCATCGCTGATCTTAGAGGGCAGCTAACATGCAACCTTGTCCTCAGCCTAGCTCCAGAACTTCCCTCACAGTAGAAGAACAGCTCAGCTTGAATGTAGAACCTGCTACTACAGGCAGTCTGGTTTCCCACCATTTCCCTGTCTGTTATAGGTCCATAGGTTCATAGGTTCATAGGTTCATACTAGGCTATCTGCCCTAGGGCATTTATAAGCCTAGCCAGAGTGTGTTTGGCTTTCGCCACCCATTTTAAATGAATTTTGCTATGCCCTATTTCGAGGTTAGTATACTGTGCCTCTGTCTAACAGTGACACAGAAGTGATACCCGGGGTAAACCTACGATCTCCCATCCACTCATCAAGATTCCTCTTGAAGAGAGTCAATGAGGGACTCTGCCTAACCTGGACTGGGATTTTATTCCAGAGTGAAAGGAGCCTCTGAGTTATGAATCTGTCCCTCCAGCATGTCCTATTTAGATCAATGCTGAAGTTCAAGTCTCTAAAGTGCGTAGCTCAATGGGATTTGGATTTTCTGAGGTGCATCATGTCCATTAATTCCAGGTTGGACATGGCTTTATATGTCAGGCACAGATCGCCTCTGAGCAGGCGGTATGCCACTGAGTAGAGCTGGAGTTTCTTTAACCGGGCAGCATATGGCATCTGTTTGAGCCCTTTGATCCTCTTGGTGAGGTACTTTTGGGGTCTTTCCAGTTGCGGCAGGTGTCTGGTAAGGTACATCCCAAAAGGGGCATTGTACTCAGTTATAGGCGTGATGAGGGATGAGTAAAGATGCACGATGGCCTCCCCTGATCTAGATGTGAATCCCTTCATGATAAGGTGGGCTATATAAAATGTTTTTCTAACCCCTTTGGCCACATGGTTTTTAAATGAGAGATTGCTATCAACTTGGGTCCCCAGGTCCCTAATTACTTCTTCTGTACTTAATGGATTACCACCTATGTGGTAATTTGTGGGCACTTTGTTTTTGCCAAAGGGGATGACTATACACTTTTTGGCATTTAGCTTGAGGCCATGGCTCTGGCACCAGTTGTCTGTTTGTATGAGGCCCTTTTGTAGGATGCTTGTGTCGGCTGGAGTGTCAATTATGGTGCCTAGTTTGCAGTCATCTGCAAACTTGGTCAGCCACAGTCCTTCCGTGTTGGCCTGTACCTCCAAGAAATATATACCTAACAAGAGAGGTCCCAGGACTGAGCCTTGTGGGATGCCACTTGTAACTGGTTTGGAGTCTGACATGGCTCCAGCAATTCTAACCATGTGGGTTCTGTCCTTGAGCCAGTTTGCAACCCATCTAGTGACATACGGGTTTATATTTAAGCTGGTGAGCTTATCTATAATGCCCGAGTGGGGTATTTTATCGAAGGCTTTTGCGAGGTCTAGGTAGGCTGTGTGGACCATGTTCCCCTCATCAATGGTCTTGGTGACTGTTTCAAAGAAACCAACCAGGTTTAAGAGGCAGGATCTGCCCTTAACAAAGCCAAACTGGGTAGGATCCAGTGTCTGTAGGTCCCCAATATCTTTATTTATGAGGTCCATGATGATCCTTTCCATAGCTTTGCAGACCAAGCTAGTCAGGCTTATGGGGCGATAGTTTCCAGGATCTGTTGAGGCACCACCTTTGTGGAGAGGGACCACTGTTGCTGTACGCCACTCTTTGGGTAGATATCCTGTAGTAAGGCTGAGATTGAACAGTAGTTTTATATTTGGGTTACCTCTTCTTGGAGTTCATGTAGGATGCAGCCCGGGACACCGTCTGGTCCCAATGATGCTGTGTTTTTTGCTTTGGAGAGGGTGGCTCTTACCTGAGCATCTGCAATATCATGTAGGCAGCACTCTGCTGGGATAGATATTTGCACTTTTGGTGGGGAGTGGGGGGGATAAGTTTGCGCTGAACCTGTCAGCTAGGATGTTGGCAATGTCTGTGGGTTCAGTGTATTTTTTGTCATTTTGGACTAATTCTGAGCATATCTGGGAATTCCCACCCAGGTTCCTAACAAAACTAAAGAAAGCCTTGTGATTATCCTTAGTGTCCTGTGCAATTTTTCTCTCGAAGCTGGCCTTAGACGATTTTATGAGTGCCCGTAGTTTTTTGCTAATACTGATCAGAGATGCCTTCCCTTTTTGGGATTTTGCTCTATCATGTAGTAGCTTCCTCCTTCTATTGTATAGTTTGTTTATGGCTGGGGTCCACCAGACAGGACGCCTGCCTTTGGAGGATTGGGTCTTGGATTTATATGGCATTGCATGATCCATGCATTCCTGAAGGTGTTCATAGAATGTGTTTATAAAGGATTCTGTGGTCTGGGCTGTATTTTCCACAGGCCCGGGGACTTTGAAGGATTCCACCTCGGTTTTGAGGAGTGTGAAATTTGCTTTAGAGAAGTTTTTCACTGTGGTTTTCTGGGCAGAGGGTGGGGTCGGGATGTGAATATCCAGTGAGATTAGTTTATGGTCAGATCTTACCAGTGAGGGATACACTTCTGGTCTGGAGCATAGAGCCCCCATGTTGGTGATGATCAGGTCCAGTATGTTTTCCCCTCTTGTGGGAGTGGTAACAAGTTGTTCCATAGCATTTGAGTTTATAAATTCTAGGAACCTTTGGGCTAGGGTGTTGGAGCTAGAGTAATGCTCCCTGTCTATGTTTGGGTAGTTGAAGTCGCCCAATATAATGGTGTTTGGAGAGACCTTCATATTTTCCAGTGTTACAGGAGGAGATGCTGCTTGGCTGAAACTGTCCATAGAATTCAAGGGAACAGTCTATTGCTTCATGGTTTTACACATTGCTATCCTGATTCCCCTTTACGAAATGAATGCACAGGTTCCTCCAGTCCCTATTATGATACACTGAGGGAAGACTGGTGCAGTCTTTGGTTTGGACTCCAGAATGGGTAACTGCTCAGCATAGCATTTTTTTGTAACCATTTTATTTTATTACCTCAGTCTAGAAGCAGGTTGATCTGGTATTTGTAAACCCCCACCGGACACTGGGCTCCAAACCCCACCTAAGGTGACATGCAAGGTAAGTGGAAGCAGAGCAGAGAAATGAGCAGTCACTGGAAGATGCAATGCTTTACAGCCCAGGAATGCAGATGTTATCCTAAGTTAAGGTGGAACACTGTTCCAGCTATTTTCTAAGCTTGTCCGCATATACCACTATTCTTAGTTAATAGCATTACAGAGGTTTCGTAATATCACAACGTAAACAGAAGCTAACATCATGTGATCTGAATAACAAAAGATAAGGACAGGCAGGTGAGTTCACAAACAGAACCTTTATGCAAATATCACTGAGAAGTACAACTGTACAGGGCAAGGAAAAAATATCTAATTTTAAAATTGAGCAGTGCATCTGTAAATGAATACTACTGTAAAATGTAAAGCAGAAGAGAGAAAGCTGTCTTTGTAGCTTGGAAATATGGAACACTAGGAGAGGTATGTCATTATGAATACCTGCTGCTAACTACCTAATCCTCAAAGGACTGCACATCACTTTGGCATTGTCTGTCAATAGTTACAAAACTGAAAGTCAACACCACAGTATTTCAGATGCAGAGAAAGTAAATAATGTGGGAAGAAATAGCCAGGGAATTGTTATGGCTAGGCTTGTATAGGCCCTAGGGCTGATAGCCTAGAACCAACCTATGAACCTATGAACCTATGAGAGCCCCAAAGCTGTGACCTGATGCTTTAGGATAATAATTTCAAGCAGGGTTAAGTCCATTTTAGGAGCCTGTTCAAAATCTGGCATGATTCATTTATGGCCCATTAATACCACATGACTTTACAACTGACTGTGACTATCTGCAGCAGTCCTGATTCAACATGAAACTTCTATGACTTATGAAAACAACATATTTACTGTATGAAAGTTTTGGAAATATGAAGTCATTCCTAATAAAACAAGTTCAGCTAAAGATCCTGTTCATACGCTGACATTCCTAGCTACAGAGTAGAAGGCCAATTCTTCCTGTATATATGCATGCATGATATCTCTGACTGAATAGACAGTCTACCTAAAACACCATGGGCCAGATTCACAAAGTCTTGCACGGAGTCTAAGAGTAGTGTAAGACTCCATGCAGCCTTCGCGATCCAGGAACAGTCCAAAGTCCGTGTAAGAGACAAGCTAAAATGGCTCTTACACGGAGTGGGCGTGGATAAGCTATTCACCTCACTTGCAGCCGAATAGCATGCAAATGAGGATGATTAGCGATCCAGGAAGCCTAGAACAGCCCGTGTAAGAGCCGTTTTAGCTGCAGAAATGTACTCAGTTGACAACTGAGTACGTTTCTGCAAAAACTGCAATGGAGTCATGTCAGCTCCAAATAAAGGGTGCAAATGTGTCAGGCAGCATGCCAATGGCCAAATATGTGGCCACTGGCAAAGTAACCTGATGCAAATATATTAAAAATATAAGTTTTGTTTTCGGCGATTGCCGATGTTTAAACCCAGCGCAGCCCTGCGCAAACGGGCTGCACTGTATAAAACATAAAAACGAAGGTTATAGACCCACAAATGTGGGTTTTATGCAATACATGGAATGTCAATGCAGGACCAGCAGACCAAAACCAACATGGCCACCGTGTAGTGGTTGCTAAGGGGGGAAGCCGAGTCTAAGAGATGTAACTAAGCATTAGTAGGCAATCTGAAGCAAATGAGTGTTAGGATACTGAATTCCACTGTCACATAGCAAATGAGCACAGTCTGAGTAGTGTAAGAGTTACAGAAGGGGGAGGAACAGAGTAGGAGATAGGTGACATCATAGGGGGGAATAGTAGAAAGAAATGCAGTTCATTGGAGGTCAGAGTTACATGACAGATGTCAGACAGATATCATGGAAAGAGGAGTGCCACTAAATAAGCATGAGAAAGTCAAGAAATGTAAGGTGTACACTGTTGCCTACACCAAAGTTTCTTGCTGGGTGTGTATGTGCACGTGTGCGCACCATGAAGCGCGAGTAAGGCAGTGTGCGCGCGTGTAAGCCAGACTGAGCATGTGGGAGCGTGTTGGGAGATGTTTAACACTGTTTGCGTGGGTGTGCACGTGTTTTAATCCGAATAAGCAGATTCTGAACCGTGTAAGCATGTGTGCGCGCGTGTAAGCCACTGTGAGCGTGTTTCTGCTGGTTTGCACATGGCTCCTCCCTGAGGAAACAGAAAGGAAAAAGGAAGCAACAGATTTAGTAGGAAGCTAGCAGGGAATACTGCTGGAGCTAGCAGGTGAAAACAATTAGACACAGGCAATTACACAGGCAGAATAGTAGCCCAGCCCAGCACTTAAAACTCTGCAAACAGCAGTGCAGGATGTTTCTCTCAAGAGACACTGCAAGACAGGAGTTAAGTTATCAGAAGTGAAAACTGAAAAAGCTGAACTCAGAGCAGAAATGTTAGGGGCTGCCATAGCTGTCATAATGAGACATAGGCGACTTGCTGAGGGTGGTGACAATGCAGATGGTGCCAGACAACCCACAGTGAGGAGACGGAGAAGAGTGTACAGGCCCAGGGTCACCTACCATGGGTTACATGAGCTGGAGATAGTAGAGCGCTATAGAGTGGACAGAGACCTCCTGCAGCAAATAGTGGAGCTGTGCAGGCCACGCCTCACACACAGAACCAACAGAGGGGAACCCATCCCAGTGGAAACCAAGGTATGTGTTGGCCTAAGAATACTAGCAACAGGTACCTTCCAGAGACCAACTGGTGATATGATGGGGATATCACAGGCATCAGCCTCCAGGGTACTGCACCAGTTCCCGGATGCCATGTCAGCACATGTCGGTGATCATGTATATTTCCCCAATGCCCGTGAGGTATTGGCCAGCAATATGCATCTCTTCCAGCAAATAGTGGAATACCCTGAGGTAGTGGGTGCAATAGACTGCACGCACATACGCATCAAAGCACCAGCCGGTGAGTGGGGTAGGGCATACATCGACCGCAAGGGCTTCCCCTCCATCAACTGCCAGGTTGTGTGTGATGCCCAGGGCATAATAATGAATGTGTGTGCTGGCTGTCCTGGGAGCTACCATGATTCCCACATCTGGCATTTGACGCAGCTGTACCAGACATTTGCCAATGTGGACATCCCGCACGGACACCTAGTGGGGGATGCAGGTTATGCACTGGAGCCGTGGCTGATGACACCCATCAGAAACGCACACACACCTGAACAGGAATGCCATAATGAGGCACACGCACAAACACATAATGTAATAGAGCGTGTGTTTGGGCTGCTCAAGTCACGGTTCCGATGTCTGGACACATCTGGTGGAGCCTTGCAGTACACACCAACTACATGTACCCAAATTGTCATGGTATGTGCTATGCTACATAATATGATCTTGTGAAAACAGCTGCACCAGGACCAACATAGGGCCGGGCCAAACAGCCCCCCACCATTGCCAAGGCCATCACAGGCAGAGCGTGACTCGGAGGAGGAACAACCTGAGCCTGTCCCAGTAGGCAGAAGGAGGCGTGCCCAGTATGCCCTGGCCTTGGCAAAGAGGCAACGCATAGCACATACACTGGCTCAGTAGGAACCCTGGGAATGCTAGCTTTGTTTATATGCTTGTTGTTTGTTTGCTTGTTATTTCCCTGGAAGCTAATTCCACCTAATACGCAACTTCTCAGCGCTTCTGTGGATCACTAGTGATATCTGCATTGCTTACTGTACTTATTTCCTTGTTTCACTTGAAAGAAAGTTACTGTTTGTCGTTTTTGCATTTAGTTACTTGTAACACATTGCACTCAAGTTACCTGGCACTTGCTCACTAAAGCAATTATATAAGTCAGCACTAAAAATTAAAAGCACTACACCCTCACTCCCCACTGGCCCTTGTTTTCAATTAAGGATTTCCCAATATTATTCTAGCATGTCCAAAGGTCAGTTGTCAATCTCCTCTCGGTCCAGCTGGTGAATCTGGGAATCTTGAGGCAATGTTATAACTGCCTCATGTACACAGACAACCCTCTCCTCCTCCCACATAACACAAATACTTGCGAGAGATGCAGCTATTTAGTCAAACTGGAGGCTGAGCTCTCTCAACTCAGGACTGGCAAGACCAGATAGGAGGAGAAGGCAACTACACACACCACAAAACCAGCCTCACATAATGCTACCACTCCAATGAATCAAACACATAAACACACAAAGACATACTCGGAGGCTCTGAGTAAAAATTTACCTAAACAGCAGAGGCCTCCAAAGCAGACACCCAAACAACTGCTACCTCAAGACACCCCACAAGCAACACATAAACCACAAAAGCAGTGTGCAAAGCAGTCACAGCCCTTAAGGCCAAATACAACACCAAACATACTTGTCATAGGTGACTCCATAGTCAGACACACTGACGTCCCACTCACCAGGCTGAACAAGGAGAGGGTCACAGTAAGCTGCCTATCGGGCTAGAATCCGCCACATAACACAAGCACTCGGGTCACTCCACGGCAAGTACAAATATGACACAGTCATTGTCCATGCTGGTGTGAACGACCTGAGGCACCTCCCTGGACTACATGAAAAGAGACATAGAGGAGCTCTCTGATTATGTAGCCCAGGCAGGTATGACCCTAACCCTGAGCAGTATCCTTCCTTCACCAAGAATGATGCCACAATATAGAGACAAGATGATCAGCTTTAACCATTGGCTTAATGCCTGGTGTCATTCAAAGGGGATCCGTGTCTGTCTGCCTGGGATGACATGCTTGACAAGCCACGCTGCTTCAAGAAGGGACGGCTTGCACCTGTCACCCCTGGGATTCCGGATATTGGCTAAGGCTCTTGCCACTGCCATAGTGCCTTTTTTAGGCAAGGCTCAAATTCTAAACCTACCACCCTAGAAAACAAAAATGGGAAGAAACTGAGGGTAATGCTGCTCAATGCCAGAAGTCTAAATCTCAAAATGCACGCACTCGAGGCCCTTCTCAGTATGGAGAACATCGATGTCTGTGCTGTAACTGAAACCTGGTTCAAGGCTCCTGAGAGCACCCCGGCACTATTAGGTTTTACCTCATATCATGCGTTCCGGCCCCAAAACCCGGACCACACCACAAAAGGAGGGGGTGTATCCATATTCATAAAGGATACCCACACCTCCAGGTTGGTGGCAACGCACGAAGCTTCGGAAACCATCCAGGTGCAATCCACAAAAAAACAAAATGGCGAGCAGGAACACGATAAGAGATAGCTTAAAATAGATGAATGATTTTATTAAATCCAAATAAAACGTAAGCGCTTTCGGCCAGAGCAATCTCCAGCCTTCATCAGACAAACAGCGTAATAGTGTGTATCAAAACCTTAAATAGTGTTAAACAGTTTACTGTGCCAATCAGAGCAAAATGCATTCCTTAATAAACTGTTGCCACGGAAACATTAAAGCAGAATTACATGTGTAAAATAAATCACAAATTATTTAAATCAAATATAAAAATACTGGTAATCATATATGCTCTACGTAAAATCTATGTATATTATTTACAATTTATTAAATGAGCAAACAAGTGCAAAACATTACTTAAAAAATAATAAAATAAGCTAATGGTTAAACCAATATTCCCCTTTGAATGAATACAGATAAAGCCGGATTCTCACCAAATTGTTCATACATTATGCTAAGTATTAGTAGCTGCACATGTCATATGTTAAGCCCAAGGTGTATCGATTATGAAATAACTTGGTTATAACTCAATTGATCATATCATCTATTGTATGATAGCCACTTGAGCACACATTTGATAGAAAGATTATCATTTATACCTGGTATAAGATGTGCCCTAGTCCGATTTGCCACATAAGTTCATCGATCTCCAATTTAATTTGCCAGGGACCACCTCTAATTTCGGGAATCCTTTGTTGCACAATGACAAAATTGAAAGTGTGACCTGTGTATTCCATAGTATGCTTAGCTAAGGCATTGTTTACGTCATGCCTGCTTACAGCATACATGTGTTCGTAGATCCTGGTCCTAAATCTACGCTCCGTCTTACCAATGTAAAAAGCTTCACATTGGTTACAGAGAGCGGCATACACCACTGATTTAGACTCGCAGTTGAAAAAATTGTTGACCTTATAAGTCTTGTTATTGATGGTAAATTGTGTTCCTACCTTAATAAACTTACATTGAGCACATGCACCACATTTGTGCATGCCATGTGATCGATTTGAAGTAGGCCTATTGGATGGTCTTTCTAAAATAGTTTTAAGATTTTGGCCCCTCCTGTAAGTTAGTTTGGGTTTTATACCTAAGATATTTGAAAGGGTATTGTCATGGTTAATGACATCCCAATTTTTATTCATAATTTCCCTAATTTTTGAAAAATCCAAGGAAAAAGTGTGTATAAAGGACACACTATAATTTACATTTTCCAACGAATTGTTTTCAAGGGGACCTGACAAAGTTGGAATATCAATTGTTCTAACATTCATCTCTGGTGTAATACTGATGGAAAGTAGTGGAATAAAATAACCCTCTTTACGTTTGTTAGATACTTCCAAAATGATGTTATTGACTAAATATAAAGGATAACCCCTTGTTAGAAACATGTTCTTAAGTTTGTTGCATTCAGCAAAGAAATCATGGTCATCAGTTACCATGCGTGCTGCCCTTACTAGCTGGCCCTTTATGATGGATCTTTTTTGATAATAAGGGTGATTACTAGAAAAGTGCAACAAACTATTAGAATGTGTCGGTTTTCTGTAAATGATACTTTTTAATCTACCCTTATTTGTGTCCTTGATTAACATGATATCAAAATAGTTTATCTCGGTGTCAGCCACATTAAAGGTAAACTGTAAAAAATCAGTCATGTTGGTCATCCTTTCAATAAACAGTGGAATCAATTCTTTGTCACCCTTCCAAATACAGAAAATGTCATCCTGGTACCTTGTGTACCAAGAGACATGTTGTTGGAAAAGGGTGTCCTTGAATAGGTATTCTGCTTCCCAATGAGCTAATACAGCATTTGCGAATGAACCACCACAGGGTGAGCCCATGGCAACACCTGATGTTTGGAGGTAGAAAGTGTTCTCAAAAATGAAAAAGTTGTTAGATAAAACCAACTCCAATAGTGTCTCACTTAAGTGGATGGTGTTTTCTTCTACATTCTTAGCAACCATGAATTCCCTGACCCAACTGAGTCCTGTAGCCTGTGGTATGACCGTATAAAGATCTTTTATGTCTATTGTGAGAAACATCATATCTGCACTGTATTCCACCTTACTAATATCTTTCAAGAAGGACCAAGAATCCTTGCAAATGTGTGCCTCTTGTTGTAAAAGAGGTTTAATGATGCTATCAGCAAGTCTAGCACATGCGTAAGTAGCTGAACCCCTCCCATCAATGATCGGTCTGAAAGGTGGTGCATGTAGTCGTTTGTGCAATTTGGGTGTACCGAAAAAGGTGGAAATTTTTGGAGCTGGCATCTGTAAATACTTGTATGTATTTGGATCGATAAAGCCTTCTAGCAAAAGGTCATACAAAGTATTGTTAATTGTTCTATAAGCACCATGTATTTCATTAAGGGATACCTCTTTGTAGACAGGTGTATTTAAATGCTCCATCATGTATTCCACATATTTGTAATGGTCCATCAGAACTACCCCCCCTCCTTTGTCAGGTTTCATGACACGTATGTTGCAATCCCTCAGTAAATGGAGAAAATCCCATTCTAACATGGAGATGTTATTAGAATGCCTTTGGTTGGTGTAAATAACCTGGTTCTTAATTGCCCAAAGGTCAATCTCACAGATTTTTTCAAAAACTGCTAGTATGGGATGGAGTGGTGGGTTGTATGTGCTGGAAACCCTTAAAGTGTTAAGTGTTGAGGTGTCATTACCAAGTAGAGAGCTAAGGTTAAGTTTTCTAACATATATTTTTAAGTCTACAAACATTCTACCTATGTCCATGTGCTGCCCAGGGACAAACGATAGATCCTTAGCAAAAAAATTAACAATGTCCTGATGGATATCAATAAGTGTATAGTTATAAACTTTAAAGTCACTATCAGAGCTGACCAAAACTTTTGGTTTGAAACCAAAACTGGGGAGTTGTATCATCTCTTCCTTCCCCGTCTGTTGTTCCTCACATTGTTCGCTGTCTGAGCTCTGATGCGATTGGTGGTTCTGGTGTTGTTGGCCTGGTGAAAATCCTGACTTTCATGTTGGTTCATGTTCCCCATAGAGAAGCCATCCCTAGGGATATTCCCTGGTTCATTACTCTGCTCCAAGTTACTGGCACCCGCATTATTGTTATTAAATCTTGGACTTCTTCTGATGCCTTGTCTTTGCCCAGAAGAGTTGTTATTTTCATTGTTACCCTGATTATTTGTATCAACAAAATTTGTTGCATTATTAGGTTCCATATGACTATTGTCCCCATTATGTGATATATGTGCTGTCCGCGGAGGCCTAGGATAAGCACATTTGTTTGCATAGTCCGTTAGATCTCTGGTAAGTTTCTTCTTTTTAGTAAGTAATAGTTTTTCCATACTGGCCTCAATACTGGAAAAAATGCGGCAATAGTCATACTTGTAACGGAAAAAAACGCTGTCAGAAGTAATGGACTTTTCTAATGCTTCCAAGTCCAAAGACAGGTTGCAATGTCTTTAGAATAGAAGCGATAAGGGCTTGCAAAACTCAATGCCCTGGCGATCAAATAAGTCTAACAATTCTTGGTGGAAAAGAGAATTCTCCACCAAGCCTGAAAAGCCACTGCCTTAATCCCTTAGGCACTATTTTGTTTTTCACGCATTCATTAAGATATGCTACTTCAAGTTGTAACTTCTTGCATTTGAAGAGTTTATTATCAAACTCCTCAATTTTTTCGCTTAGGACGCTACCTTCAGCACCTGATGTAATAAGCGGCTCAGCATGCACGCTGAACCCCTGACTAAAAAAGTTATTATTAATTAAAAAATTTGCCATTGTAGGGAGGCCCTGGTTATTAAAGTTAACTTCATTATTATTGTCATTCACAGCATTGCCAGGATTACCAGGTAAATTACCTGTTCGAGATGTTGTAGCTGCCGAAAATGCAGAACGCTGCAAGTCCGCCACTACTGGTAGTAAACGCTGTGGTTCCGCCCCTGTTGATGATGAACGCTCCTCTACTGTGGATACAGGAACTGTTCCCTCAAATGTTAGAGGTTGTTGTCCATTAGGGATCCCGGAATCACTGTCATTTTCATGCTGCTGAATGACCAACGTGGTGAGAGGTCCGCTTCTCTGTAATGAAGGTAGAACCGACATCGCGTCTACCTTCTGGGTCAGTGCGTCCACCCTACCCAAAAGAAGTTCGACAAGAGTTGTTAAATTGCCGTTACAATTTTCTGCTGTTTCTTGCACACCATTCCGCTGTGAAAATAGGACAGGTGAAGCTTCTCCGGATCCGCTCGACATCCCCAAACGCAATATAACAAACAAATTAACTGGTGAAATCCACAAAAAACCAAAATGACGAGCAGGAACACGATAAGAGATAGCTTAAAATAGATGGATGATTTTAATTTTAATTAATAATAACTTTTTTAGTCAGGGGTTCAGCGTGCATGCTGAGCCGCTTATTACATCAGGTGCTGAAGGTAGCGTCCTAAGCGAAAAAATTGAGGAGTTTGATAATAAACTCTTCAAATGCAAGAAGTTACAACTTGAAGTAGCATATCTTAATGAATGCGTGAAAAACAAAATAGTGCCTAAGGGATTAAGGCAGTGGCGGTTTCCGTCAGGCTTGGTGGAGAATTCTCTTTTCCACCAAGAATTGTTAGACTTATTTGATCGCCAGGGCATTGAGTTTTTGCAAGCCCTTATCGCCTTCTATTCTAAAGACATTGCAACCCTGTCTTTGGACTTGGAAGCATTAGAAAAGTCCATTACTTCTGACAGCGTTTTTTTCCGTTACAAGTATGACTATTGCGCATTTTTCCAGTATTGAGGCCAGTATGGAAAACTATTACTTACTAAAGAAGAAACTTACCAGAGATCTAACGGACTATGCAAACAAATGTGCTTATCCTAGGCCTCCGCGGACAGCACATATATCACATAATGGGGACAATAGTCATATGGAACCTAATAATGCAACAAATTTTGTTGATACAAATAATCAGGGTAACAATGAAAATAACAACTCTTCTGGGCAAAGACAAGGCATCAGAAGAAGTCCAAGATTTAATAACAATAATGGTGCCAGTAACTTGGAGCAGAGTAATGAACCAGGGAATATCCTAGGGATGGCTTCTCTATGGGGAACATGAACCAACATGAAAGTCAGGATTTTCACCAGGCCAACAACACCAGAATCACCAATCGCATCAGAGCTCAGACAGCGAACAATGTGAGGAACAACAGACGGGGAAGGAAGAGATGATACAACTCCCCAGTTTTGGTTTCAAACCAAAAGTTTTGGTCAGCTCTGATAGTGACTTTAAAGTTTATAACTATACACTTATTGATATCCATCAGGACATTGTTAATTTTTTTGCTAAGGATCTATCGTTTGTCCCTGGGCAGCACATGGACATAGGTAGAATGCTTGTAGACTTAAAAATATATGTTAGAAAACTTAACCTTAGCTCTCTACTTGGTAATGACACCTCAACACTTAACACTTTAAGGGTTTCCAGCACATACAACCCACCACTCCATCCCATACTAGCAGTTTTTGAAAAAATCTGTGAGATTGACCTTTGGGCAATTAAGAACCAGGTTATTTACACCAACCAAAGGCATTCTAATAACATCTCCATGTTAGAATGGGATTTTCTCCATTTACTTGAGGGATTGCAACATACGTGTCATGAAACCTGTCAAAGGAGGGGGGGTAGTTCTGATGGACCATTACAAATATGTGGAATACATGATGGAGCATTTAAATACACCTGTCTACAAAGAGGTATCCCTTAATGAAATACATGGTGCTTATAGAACAATTAACAATACTTTGTATGACCTTTTGCTAGAAGGCTTTATCGATCCAAATACATACAATATTTACAGATGCCAGCTCCAAAAATTTCCACCTTTTTCGGTACACCCAAATTGCACAAACGACTACATGCACCACCTTTCAGACCGATCATTGATGGGAGGGGTTCAGCTACTTACGCATGTGCTAGACTTGCTGATAGCATCATTAAACCTCTTTTACAACAAGAGGCACACATTTGCAAGGATTCTTGGTCCTTCTTGAAAGATATTAGTAAGGTGGAATACAGTGCAGATATGATGTTTCTCACAATAGACATAAAAGATCTTTATACGGTCATACCACAGGCTACAGGACTCAGTTGGGTCAGGGAATTCATGGTTTCTAAGAATGTAGAAGAAAACACCATCCACTTAAGTGAGACACTATTGGAGTTGGTTTTATCTAACAACGTTTTCATTTTTGAGAACACTTTCTACCTCCAAACATCAGGTGTTGCCATGGGCTCACCCTGTGGTGGTTCATTTGCAAATGCTGTATTAGCTCATTGGGAAGCAGAATACCTATTTAAGGACACCCTTTTCCAACAACATGTCTCTTGGTACACAAGGTACCAGGATGACATTTTCTGTATTTGGAAGGGTGATAAAGAATTGATTCCACTGTTTATTGAAAGGATGACCAACATGACTGATTTTTTACAGTTTACCTTTAATGTGGCTGACACCGAGATAAACTATCTTGATATCATGTTAATTAAGGACACAAATAAGGGTAGACTAAAAAGTATCATTTACAGAAAACCGACACATTCTAATAGTTTGTTGCACTTTTCTAGTAATCACCCTTATTATCAAAAAAGATCCATCATAAAGGGCCAGCTTGTAAGGGCAGCATGGTAACTGATGACCATGATTTCTTTGCTGAATGCAACAAACTTAAGAACATGTTTCTAACAAGGGTTATCCTTTATATTTAGTCAATAACATCATTTTGGAAGTATCTAACAAACGTAAAGAGGGTTATTTTATTCCACTACTTTCCATCAGTATTACACCAGAGATGAATGTTAGAACAATTGATATTCCAACTTTGTCAGGTCCCCTTGAAAACAATTTTGGAAAATGTAAATTATAGTGTGTCCTTTATACACACTTTTTCCTTGGATTTTCAAAAATTAGGAAATTATGAATAAAAATTGGGATGTCATTAACCATGACAATACCTTTCAAATATCTTAGGTATAAAACCCAAACTAACTTACAGGAGGGCCAAAATCTTAAAACTATTTTAGAAAGACCATCCAATAGGCCTACTTCAAATCGATCACATGGCATGCACAAATGTGGTCCATGTGCTCAATGTAAGTTTATTAAGGTAGGAACACAATTTAACATCAATAACAAGACTTATAAGGCCAACAATTTTTTCAACTGCGAGTCTAAATCAGTGGTGTATGCGCTCTCTGTAACCAATGTGAAGCTTTTACATTGGTAAGACAGCGTGAATTTAGGACCAGGATCTACGAACACATGTATGCTGTAAGCAGGCATGACGTAAACAATGCCTTAGCTAAGCATACTATGGAATACACAGGTCACACTTTCAATTTTGTCATTGTGCAACAAAGGATTCCCGAAATTAGAGGTGGTCCCTGGCAAATTAAATTGGAGATCGATGAACTTATGTGGCAAATCCGGACTAGGGCACATCTTATACCAGGTATAAATGATAATCTTTCTATCAAATGTGTGCTCAAGTGGCTATCATACAATAGATGATATGATCAATTGAGTTATAACCAAGTTATTTCATAATCGATACACCTTGGGCTTAACATATGACATGTGCAGCTACTAATACTTAGCATAATGTATGAACAATTTGGTGAGAATCCGGCTTTATCTGTATTCATTCAAAGGGGAATATTGGTTTAACCATTAGCTTATTTTATTATTTTTTTAAGTAATGTTTTGCACTTGTTTGCTCATTTAATAAATTGTAAATAATATACATAGATTTTACATAGAGCATATATGATTACCAGTATTTTTATATTTGATTTAAATAATTTGTGATTTATTTTACACATGTAATTCTGCTTTAATGTTTCCGTGGCAACAGTTTATTAAGGAATGCATTTTGCTCTGATTGGCACAGTAAACTGTTTAACACTATTTAAGGTTTTGATACACACTATTACGCTGTTTGTCTGATGAAGGCTGGAGATTGCTCTGGCCGAAAGCGCTTACGTTTTATTTGGATTTAATAAAATCATTCATCTATTTTAAGCTATAACTTATCGTGTTCCTGCTCGTCATTTTGGTTTTTTGTGGATTTAACCATCCAGGTGCAACTAACCATAGGCAAAACTGCTCTACAAATTGTAGCATGCTACAGGCCACCCTCTCAAACTCAGGAACCCCACACAGCCTTCCTGAAGACACTGGAGGGTATAAATGTATCTCCAAACACCATCATATTGGGTGACTTCAACTACCCGAATATAGACTGGGAACATTACTCAAGCCCTAACTTTCTAGCCCAACGGTTCCTGGAGTTCATAAATTCAAATGCCATGGAACAGCTAGTCACTGTTCCCACGAGAGGAGAAAATATACTAGATCTCATTGTCACAAACATGGGGACAAAATGCTCCACACCGGAAGTATATCCCTCATTGGTGAGATCTGATCATAAACTAATCTCACTGGAAATCCACATCCCGCCTCCACCCCAAACAAAAAAGACCATAGTGAAGAACTTGTCTAAAGCAAACTTCACACTACTCAAGACTGGTGTGGTATCCTTCAAGGCCCCTGAGCCAGAGGAAACCACAACCCAAGCTGGAAGCCCTTACAAATGCCTTCTATGAACACCTCAGGACTGCATGGATCAGGCAATCCCAAATAAAACCAAGACTCTTTCCACAAAGGGCAAACGTCCAGTCTGGTGGACCCCAGCCATTAACAAACTTTACAATAAGAGGAGAAAGCTATTACATGATAGAACAAAATCCATAAAAGGGTAGTCACCCCTGATCATTATTAGTAAAAAAATACCAGCACTCATAAAATCAACTAAGGCCAATTTTGAGAGAAAAATTGCCATGGATTCAAAGGACAATCATAAGGCCTTTTTCAGCTATGTTAGGAACCTGGGTGGAAACTCCCAGATATGCTCAGAATTAGTCCAAAATGATACAAAAATCACTGAACCCACAGACATTGCCAACATACTGGCAGACAGGTTCAGTGCAAACTTCACCCCCTCCCCTAAAGGAGAGATAACTATCCCAGCCGAGTGTAGCCTCCCAGACATCTCAAATGCGCAGGTGAAAGCTGCTCTCTCTAAAGCTAAAAACACAGCATCAATGGGACCGGATGGTGTCCCCGGCTGTGTGCTACACGAAGCTAAATGAGGAATTAAACCCGCACATAAGGCAGCTGTTTAATCTCAGCCTTACCACAGGATCGTGCCCAAGGAGTGGCGTGCGGCAACTGTGGTCCCACTCCACAAAGGCGCCTCTACGGACCCTGGTAATTACGCCCCATAAGCTTAACAAGTCTAGTCTGCAAAGCTATGGAGAGGATCATAATGGAGCTCATAAACAAAGATATAGGGGACTTGCAGACATTGGACCTGACCCAGTTTGGCTTTGTCAAGGAAAGATCATGCCTTTTGAACTTGGTTGACTTCTTCGAAACAGTTACCAAGGCCATTGATGAGGGAAAGGCAGTCCATACAGCCTACCTTGACCTTGCAAAGGCTTTTGACACAATACCCCACTCGGGTATTGTAGAAAAACTTACCAGCTTAAATGTAAACCCATATGTCACAAGATGGGTTGCAAACTGGCTTAAGGACAGAACCCACAGGGTTAGAGTTGCTGGCGCTGTGTCAGACTCCAAGCCGGTCACAAGTGGTGTCCCACAGGGCTCGGTCCTTGACCCCCTATTGTTTGGCATCTACTTCTCAGAAGTACAGGCCAACATGGGAGGACTTTGGCTGACAAAGTTTGCAGGCGACTGCAAACTGCCATAGTGGAAAGTGCATCGGACACGGATATCCTTCAGAAGGGACTCACGGAAACAGATAGCTGGTGCCAGAGCCATGGCCTGAAGTTAAACGCCAAAAATGTATAGGCATACCCTTGGGAAAAACAAGGTAACCCCAAGCTACCATATAGGTGGCAATCCACTAAGCACAGAAGAGGTTATCAGGGACCTGGGGACCCAGGTTGACAGTGGCCTTTCTTTTGACACTCACATTGCTAAAGTGGTTAGAAAGACCTTCTACATTGCCCACCTGATCATGAAGGGATTCACATCCAGATCTAGTGAGGTCATTGTTCCCCTGTACTCTTCTCTTATCAGACCAATGATCGAGTACAATGCCCCATTTGGGATGTATCTCACCCGACATCTGCAGCAAATGGAGAGACCCCAAAAGTTCCTCACCAAAAGGATAAAGGGACTCCAAAATCTGTCATATGCTGCCAGATTGAAGAAACTCCAGCTCTATTCAGTCGCATACCGTCTACTCAGAGGTGACATGTGCCTGACATACAAGGCCATGTCCAACCCGGAATTAATGGACATGCTCCACCTCAAAAAATCCAAATCCACCAAAACCACTGGAGCAAGCGACTTAAACCTTAGCACTGATATAAATAGGACGTGCTGGAGGGATAGATTTATCACTCAGAGACTCCCTATGCTGTGGAATAAAATCCCGGTCCATGTGAGGCAGAGCACCTCGCTGACTCTGTTCAAGAGAAATCTAGACCTGTGGATGGGAGATCGTAGGTTTACCCTGGGAATCATCTCTGTGTCACTGCTGGACAGAGGCACAACAAACTAATGGGCACAGTATTTTTTCATATAAGGGGTGGCGTAAGCCACAAAAATTTGGGCTAGGCTTATAAATGCCTTAGGGCAGATAGCCTAGTATAAAGCTATGAACCTATGAACCTATGATACCCCTCTCTGACTCACTCATATAGTAACAGGGATGCCTAACATGACACAACCTGCTCTCAAAGATGTACAGGGAAATGTAATATGCGCATCCGACAGAGGCAGCCCTGCAGCACCACCTGAGGCATGAATGCTATGTGTTAAGTAATGTGACACCATGTACTATATGCACACCTGAGGACCCTGACTAACATCCTACCCTCACCAACCATCATGCCACAACATGACAATGAGATGATCAAGTGCAATAATTGACTGAAGTATCGCAGTTAGTCAAAGGGAATCCAATGTGTGCCAGTCTGGGATGACATGCTGAGTATGACATGATGCTCCACCTGCTAGGACTGGCATGCAACTATCAGTGCAGGCCATATGGATATTGGCAAAGGCTGTTGTTACCCACAGTGTGCCCTGAATAGGTAAGGCTCAAAACACAAACCTATCTCCATAGGTATCAGAAGGGATAAGAATAAGATAAGGGATAAGTCAAAATAGCAAGATGCATGCAGTCTAAACTCACCCAGTATGGAGAATGTTGATATCTGCGCTGTAACAGAAAAATGAGTCAAGGCTCACAACAGTACCCTGACACTACCAGGTTACACCTCATACTGTGCTGTACAGCCTCAAAACATGGAACAAGCTACAAAAGGAGGGTGACTAGCAAGAGTTGTCAAGGATAACCACACGCCCATGTTGGTACCACAACAAAAAGCAGCATGGACTAGCCATGGTCAAGTGACTGTGGCTAAAACTGCCCCCCAGTTTATAGCCTGCTACAGACTACTGTCCCAACACCAGGAACTGCACCTGGCCTATGCTGGAATACATGAATATATCAAGTCCTCCAAACCACATTATATTGGGTGACGGAAAATACCCAGACATAGACTGGGAGCATTATACTAGCTCCAACAGTGTAGGACAAAAGTTCTTAGAATCCATAAACCAAAAGGCCCAGGAACAACGTACCACTCCCACAAGAGGGGTAAGCATACTGGATGTGATAATTATCAACATGGGTACTGGATGGCAAGATGAGAAATGTATTGCTCACTGGTAAAACCAGACCATAGAGTGATCACACTGGATATACAAATCCTGACCACAGTCCCTGGCCAGAAACCACAGTGGAAAACATGTGTAAAGCAATATTTGCACTCCTCCAAACTGATGTGGAATCCATTAAAGGTCCTGTGCAGGTGCAAAATATGGGTCACACCTCAGAACCTGTAATACAGACATTCCATGAACACTGCCAGGAATGCTTGGATTATGCAATCCTAAATTAAAACAAGACACAATGCCATACATGCAGGCATCTGGCATGGTGGACACCAGCCATAACCAAACCATGCAAGAGAATGAGGAAGCTACTACATGATAGAGCAAACATAAACAATGAAGTAATCACTGATCAGTAGTATGGCAATAAAATCTGTCCACACATACAATCCACTAAGGCCAGCCACAACAAGGTGAATCTGTGAATCCTGAGGTAATGTTACACCTGCCCCAAGTACACAGACAACCCCCAACTCCACCCAAGAAATACAAATATATGTGAGAGATGCAACCATCTATCCAAACTGGAGGCTGAGCGCCCTCAACTCAGTACTCCCAAAACTAGTCAGGAGGAGAAGGTAACCACACACACCACAAACACAGTCCCACATAGACCTATCACAACTGCAAACCAAACACATAAACACAGAAAAACATTCCCGGAGGCACAAATCACAAACACAGCACACCAACAGAGGCCTCTAAAGCAGACACCCAATCAAACAACCTCCAAATATAGCACATGCAACACATAGTACACAAAGCTGGTGTGCCAAACAGTCACAGGCCAGAAGGAGAAACAACATGCCTGATACAGTTGTAATAGGTGACTCCATAGTCAGACAAACTGCTGTCCCACACACCAGACTGAACAAGGGAAAGGGTACAGTAAGCTACCTGTAGGCTACCACAATACACCACATAACAGAAGTATGCAGGTCACTCCAAAGCAAGTAGAAATATGATGCAGTCATAGTCCATGTTGGTGTGAATGACCTGAGATGTACCTCCCTAGACTACATGAAAAGAGACATGGATGAGCTCTCTGATTATGTAGTCCAGGCCGGTATGACACTCACCGTTTGCAGCATCCTACCCTTACCAAGAATAATGCCACAGTACAAACATGGAATGATCAGTCATAGCAAGTGGCACACTTACTGGTGTCATTCCAAGGGGATCCAATGTCTGTCTGCTTGGGATGTCATGCTTGACGAGCCACGCAGCTGTTCTTGGGATGGCTTGGACCTGTTACACATGGGCGTCTGGATATTGGATAAAGCCTTTGCCACCTCCATAAAGCCTTTTGTAGGCAAGGCCGAAAAGACTGACCCACCACCCTAGAAAACATAAGTGGAAAGAAACATAAGGGTAATGCTGACCAATGCCAGATGTGTAAACCCCAATATGCATGCTCCCAAGGCCATCCCCAGTATGGAGAACATCGATGTCTGTGCAGTGACAGAAACCTGCTGCAAGCCTCCTGACAGCACACCAGCACTACCAGGTTATACCACATATCATGTGTCATGGCCCCAAAACCTGGAACAAAACATAAAAGGAGGGTGAGTATCCATATTCAGCACAGACACCCATACGTCCAGGTAACTGACAATGCACAAGGCATTGGAGTCCACCCATGTGCAACTAACTGTAGGCAAGACTGCTGTACAGTCTGTAGCATGCAACAGACCACACTCTCACACACAGGAACCCCACCCAGCCGTCCTGAAGACACTGGACAGTATGAATGTCCCACCAAATACCAAACAAGGTACCACAAATTACCACATAGGTGGTAAACCATTATGTATGGAAGGAGTAACCAGGGACCTAGGGACACAAGTGGACAGTAACCTGTTATGTGACACCCACATTGCCAATGTGGCTAGGAAGACTGTCTACATTTGACACCGTATCAGAAAAGGATTCACATCTACGTCAACAGAGGTCATTGTGCCCCTGTACTGTTCTCTTATCACACCCATAATCTTGTACAATGCCTCATATGTGATGTACCTTACCTGACACCTGCAGCAGTTAGAAAGACCTCAAAGGTACCTCACCAAGAGGATAAAGGGTCTCAAATATATGTCATATGCTGCCTGGCTGTAGACACCCCAGCTGAATGCAGTCACATACTGCCTACACAGAGGCATTGCATGCCTGTTGTAGAAGGCCATGCCCAACACAGGAGTAATGGACATGCTCCACCCCAGAAAAATCAAAGCCATCGGAGCTGTGAGAGTGAGAGATGTCAACCTCAACAAATAATGAAATAGGATGTGCTGGTGGGACAGATACATAATCCAGATGCTCCCCACACCCTGGACCAGAATCCCACTCCATGTTAGGCAGAGCCCCTCACTGACACTCTTCAACAGGAATCTTGCCAAGTGGATGGATGATTGTAGAGTTACACTGGGGGTCTTCACTGTGTCATGTCCAGACAGAGGCACAGCAAAGCAAATCACAAACAGCCATAATATTCACATAGCAAGGGGTGGCAAAAGCCACACACACTCTGGCTAGGCTAACAAATGCCCTAGTGTGGATAGCCTAGTATGAACCTATGAAGATACAAATTGTACAGGACACTAAGGATAATCCCAAGGCTTTCACAACTGATGGTAGGAACCATGTTGGGAATTCACAGATATGCTCTGAATAACACAAATATCACAAACACACACACATATTGCCAACATACATCCTGACAGGTGCAGTGCAACCCCCCCCCCCCAAATGCAGAATATCTATCCCAGCAGACTGCTGGCCCCCTGACATTGCAGATGCTGAGGTAACAGCCAGCATCTACAAAGCAAAACACACAGCAGCAATGGTATGAGATGGTGTCCTGGGCTTAGTGCAACATGGACTCCAAGATGAATGGAATGCCAAATCACACTACTGCTCAATGTCAGCCTTACCACAGAATATGTACCCAAAGAGCAGTGTACAACAACAGTGGTCCTTCTCAACAAAGGTGTTGCCTGAATGGATACTGAAAACTACTACCCCAGAATCCTGAGAAGCTTGGTCTGCACAGCTATGGAAAGGATCAGCATGTACCACAGACATAAAGATATTGGGGACCTACTGACACCGGACATACCCAGTGTGGCTTTCTTAAGTGCAGATCCTGCCCCTAAACATGTTTGACTCAATTGAAACAGTCATTAAGGTCATTGATGAGGGCAATGTGGTCCACACAGCATAGCTGGACCTTGCAAAGGCTTCTATTCAATACCCTACGTGTTCATTATAGATAAGCTCACCAACTTAAATATAAACCCCTATGTCAGTAGAGGGGTTGCAAACCAGACCAAGGACAGAATAGACATGGTCAGACATGCTGCAGCCATGTCAGACTATAAACCAGATATAACTGGCATCCCACAAGGCTTGGTCCTGGGATCTCCCTCGTCTGGTATATATGTCCCATAGGTATGGGCAAACATGGAAGGACTGTGTCCGAACATGTTTGCAGAGGACTAAAAACTGCTCACCACATATGATCCACCAGCTGACACAAGCATCCCACAAAAGGGCCACATAGAAACAGACAACTGGTGCCATAGCCATGTCAGCAAGCTAATTGCAGAAAAGTGTATAGTCAACCCCCGTGGATATACAGTAAGTGCCCACCAATTACCACATAGGTGTTAACCCATTATGTAGTTAACATGTAATGAGAGACCTGGGGACACAGGGTGATAGATATCCTGCATTGGACAAACATGTGCTGTAGTGTTTACAGAAACATACCATATACCCACCTAATCATGAAGGTTGTCAGATCTAGATAAGGGGAGGTCATTGTGGCTCTGCAGTCATCCTTCATCAGTGGTACAATTGACTACAATAGCCCCTGTGGGATGTACCTCAGCAGACACCTCCATCAACCGTAAAGTCCCCAACAGTACCTCACCAGGAGTATCAAAGAGCTTGCACAGATGCCATGTGTTGCCTGTGTTGCTGGTATCAATAAACATGCTGCACCTTGTACAATCTGAATGGCAGTGAGCTATGCACATTAGAGACCTGAACCCCAGCACTGACTTACATAGGACAAGCTGTACTGCATGATGCATAACACAGAAGCCACCCCCACCCATGAGTGAACTCCCAGTACAGGCTACCCATAGAGTCACTTATCAATCTTCCTCAATAGGAATCTTGATGAGTGGATGGGAGATGGTAGCTTTATCCTGGGTATCACTGTCATGTCACAGGTAGACAGAGGCACAGTATACTAATCATGACATATGTCATGGCAAACTCCACTTACAATGTGTGTTGAAGGACAAACACACTCTCCAACTAACATTAGACATGGACTAGGGCACATCGCTAGTGTTTGCAAATGTACACCTATGTTGTGGAATACACTACCAATGTTGGACAAGCCTGGTTTAAGTAGTTCATATCTGAACAGAATGCAACATGGTCAGATGTACACAACTGGCCCCTAACCAGGCTGTTGTGCTCGCTATCGAAATGTAAAGCAGTGATAGCACTAAAACCCAGGATACTGTCCACCACAGTCAAAGTACTACCAGTACACTATACAGTACTACAGTGCTAGGTCAGTGTGAAAGGATGTTGACAACTGTATGCAAAGTATCCCATGCAAACACTGCAGGCACAGTATAATCCTGTTGTGTTCACACACAAAGCAGTTGTACAGTAACTACACAACATGACACACAACACACAACCATAAACGGGTGATATTTGTTGAAGTTCACACTCATCCACAAATGTGGTGGGCTGCAGAGTCCAACATATGGAATGCTCACACTGGGCATGCTCACACACTTTGATAAATGAGACATATGTCAGACAACATGCCATGGGAAGGCTGAACTGGGCATGCTCACACACTTAGGCCAAATCTCAGTTTAGCAGTTGGACACACATATCTGGTATTTTTACGTGTTATTCCAGGAACCAACCACATTACAGCAGTCTGCCCAGTGTACACAGTTAAATGACTACAGAGACATACGTGATATAGTGGATCCCTCCCATATGCAAACATCTTCCACAGATGCACAAGTTGTTCATACAAACAGGGAATGCTATGGCAATAAAGATGTGCAAACAGTCTATCAGCAACAAATAATGTGCATTTGACAATGAAACATATGGGTGTAGAGGTCAACACTAGGCTGTTTGCCCTAGGGAATGACAGCTTAGCCAGAGTGTGCTTGGTGTCTGCCTCCCCACAGGATGCACATTCCCCTTTCTAAACACCGATGATGTCAGCACCCTATAAGTACAGCAGGAGAAAAGAAACTTTTCAGTCACGCGAATAGCACGCTCCGCTAAAGCGTCCGTCATAAGTGTTATAACATAGTTAGGTAGGGGTTTGAATCCTGCAAATGCTCAGTGTGTGTGAGTGGGTTTGGTGTGTGTGTAAGTCTGTGGGAGAGAAATGTCCCATTTGGCAACTAGGAAAACACACTACAGGATGCAAATTCCCCTTTCTAAACACTGATGATGTCAGCACTCTATAAATATAGCAGGAGAAAGAAAACCTCCCGGTAATGCGAATAGCGCGCTCTGCTAATGCGTCCGTCACAAGTGTCATAACATAATTAGGTAGGAGTCTGAATCTTGCAAATGCTCAGTGTGAGTGGGGTTGGTCTGTGGGAGAGAAATGTCCCTTTTGGCAACTGGGAAAACACACTACAGGATGCAAATTCCCCTTTCTAAACACCAATGATGTCAGCACTCTATAAGTATAGCAGGAGAAAGAAAACCTCCCGGTAATGCGAATAGCGCGCTCTGCTAATGCGTCCATCACAAGTATCATATCATAGTTAGGTAGGGGTTTGAATCCTGCAAATGGCAAGTGTGTGTGCTTGTCTGAGAGTGGGGTTAGTGTGTGTGCAATTGTGTGTGAGGGAAATGGCCCTTTTGGCAACTAGGAGAACAGACTACAGGATGCACATTCCCCTTTCTAAACACTGATGATGTCAGCACTCTATAAGTAAAGCAGGAGAAGGGAAACCTCCCAGTAATGTGAATAGCGCACTCTGCTAACGTGTCCGTCTCGAGTGTCATAACATAGTCAGATAGGGGGTTGAATCCTGCAAATGGCAAGTGTGTGTTTTTGGCTGAGGGGGGTTAGTGTGTGTGAGGACAATGTCCCTTTTGGCAACTAGGTGAACAGACTACAGGATGCACATTTCCCTTTCTAAACACTGATGATGTCAGCAGCCTATAAGTACAGCAAGAGAAGGGAAGCCTTCCAGTAATGCGAATAGCGCACTCTGCTAATGTGTCTGTCTTGAGTGTCATAACAAAATCAGATAGGGGTTGGAATCCTGCAAATGGTCAGTGTGTGTTTTTGGCTGAGGGGGGTCAGTGTGTGTGAGGACAATGTCCCTTTTGGCAACTAGGTGAACAGACTACAGGATGCACATTTCCCTTTCTAAACACGGATGATGTCGGCACCCTATAAGTACAGCAAGAGAAGGGAAACCTCCCAGTAACGTGAATAGCCCACTCTGCTAATGTGTGCATCTCGAGTGTCATAACATAGCCAGATAGGGGTTGGAATCCTGCAAATGGCAAGAGTGTGTTTTTGGCTGAGGGGGGTTAGTGTGTGTGAGGAGAATGTCCCTTTTGGCAACTAGGTGAACAGACTACAGGATGCACATTTCCCTTTCTAAACACTGATGATGTCAGCACTCTATAAGTATAGCAGGAGAAGAAAAACCTCCCAGTAATGCAGATAGCGTGCTCCGCTAATGCGTCAGTGTCATAACATAATTAGGTAGGGGTTTGAATCCTGCAAGTGTGTGTGTTTGTCTGAGGGAGGTAATTGTGCGTGCGAGAAATGTCCCTTTTGGCAACTAGGAGAACAGACTACAGGATGCACATTCCCCTTTCTAAACACTGATGATGTCAGCACTCTATAAGTATAGCAGGAGAAGAAAGACCTCCCAGTAATGCGAATAGCACACTGCTAATGCGTCCATCTTAACTGTCATAACATAGTTAGGTAGGGGTTTGAATCCTGCAAGTGTGTGTGTTTGTTTGAGGGGGGTAATTGTGTGTGAGGGAAATGTCCCTTTTGGCAACTAGGAGAACAGACTACAGGATGCACATTTCCCTTTCTAAACACTGATGATGTCAGCACCCTATAAGTACAGCAAGAGAAGGGAAGCCTTCCAGTAATGTTAATAGCACACTCTGCTAATGTGTCTGTCTCGAGTGTCATAACATAGTCAGATAGGGGTTTGAATCCTGCAATTGGCAAGCATGTGTTTTTGGCTGAGGGGGGTTAGTGTGTGTGAGGAGAATGTCCCTTTTGGCAACTAGGTGAACAGACTACAGGATGCACATTCCCCTTTCTAAACACTGTTCAGCTGAAGACCATGGCTCTGGCACAAGTTGTCTGTTTCTATGATGCCCCTTTGGAAGATGCTTGTGTCGGCTGGAGAGTCGATTATGGTGGCCAGTTCGCAGTCATCTGCATATTTGGTCAGCCACAGTCTGTCCGTGTTGGCCTGTACCTCCAATAAATATATACCAAACAAGAGAGGTCCCAGGACTGAGCCTTGTAGGACACAACTCGTAACTGGTTTGGAGTCTGGCATGGCTCCAGCAATTCTAACCATGTGGGTTCTGTCCTTGAGCCACTGTGCAATACATCTAGTGACATAGGGGCTTATATTTAAGCTGGTGAGCTTCTCTAGAATGCCCAAGTGGGGTATTGTTGTGAAGGCTTTTGCGAGGTCCAGGTAGGCTGTGTGAACCACCTTCCCCTTGTCAATGGCCTTGGTGACTGTTTCAAAGAAATCAACCAGGTTAAACCTGGTAGTGCTGGTGTGCTCTCAGTAGCCCTGAACCAGGCATCTGTTACTGCACAAATATCGATGTTCTCCATGCCAAGGAGTGTTTTGGGTGCATGCATCTGGAGGTTTGAACTTCTGGTGTTGGGTAGCATTACTCTTAGTTTCTTATCCCTTGTGATACCTATGAAGGTGGGTTTGTCATTTGAGCCTTGCCTAACATAGGCACTATGGGGGTAGCAAGAGCCTTTGCCAATATCTGAAAGCCCAGGGGTGACAGGTGCAGGCCGTCCCTAGCGAAGCAGGTAGTTCAACAGAAGATGAATATGTGAAGGTGTCGTGCCTGTGATTAGTTAGCAGTAGCATTTATGACTGCTCACGTTGACACATGCCAGGTAAGTCATATGCACTGTGTCACAGGCAATGTGCATGTGAACAGGACAAACAGTGACATCCTGTCAAGTGGGACATGGACATACATATAGTAAGCTATGCAGATGGCACTAGGAGTCCACAGAAGCTCTATAACCATGCATTGCAGGTGTGATCAGTATTCCAGGGTAATTGCAAGCAAACATGCATGCAAACAAAGCTACAGTAAAGAGGGCTGCATGTAGTCCATTGTACAACAAACAAGCTGTACCAGTTCCAGTAGGTAACACTGCAAATATGCAGGCATTATGCACATGTACATGGAAATACACGGGTCAGATGGCTAGGGTCCCGTCTCAGTGCACACAAGTGTACAGACCATGTACTGTCAGGATGTACAATAACTGGATGGAAACCCATGTGCTCATACCTGCAGTAATACACATGTCAAATAACAGACACTGAGCCTTCACTCAGTGGTTCCATACTTAGTAGGATGTATGCTACCTGGCCTGCCACCACAGTATCCCTGACATATATGGGGACTCTCCCTCCTGTGACAGTTAGTTTTGTGTGTTGGGGCTGTCTAGCATGGTATGAGATGTGAGCATGCAGTGCTAGGGTTGTCCTGTGTGTCCTGTACCAGTCTTGCAGTACTGCACACATATCAACATCCTCAAACATCTGCATTGCAGAGTCCAGTGTGGGCAACATGCCACTTGCAATTTACATGTCCATCATTGCGTATTACTACATTCATTACCTTATCCCCTGTGCTACCTATGTATGTAGCCTTCTGTTGACATCATTACCACCAGTATGCCAACATGTGCAGATGATACACTATGGTACTTACCATGGGTGTAGACAACAGGATATGACAATCACACACTTACTGCATCAGGCATGCTGTGATATACCCACAATTAATTCAGCACACAGGTTCATAGGTTCATACTAGGCTATCTGCCCTAGGGCATTTATAAGCCTAGCCCGAGTGTGTGTGGCTTTCACCACCCCTTAGGATGAGAATACTATACCCATTAGTTTGCTGTGCCTCTGTCCAGCAGTGACACAGAGATGATTCCCGAGGTAAACCTACGATCTCCCATCCACTCGTCAAGATTTCTCTTGAACAGAGTCAGTGAGGGGCTCTGCCTCACATGGACTGGGATTCTGTTCCATACTGTAGGGAGTCTCTGGGTGATGAATCTGTCCCTCCAGCACGTCCTATTTATATCCGTGTTGAGGTTTAAGTCTCTTGCTCGTGGCTCTGGTGGATTTGGATTTTTTGAGGTGGAGCATGTCCATTAATTCCGGGTTGGACATGGCCTTGTATGTCAGGCACAGATCACCTCTGAGCAGACGGTATGCGACTGAATAGAGCTGGAGTTTCTTCAGTCTGGCAGCGTATGACATATGTTTGAGCCCCTTTATCCTTTTGGTGAGGAACTTTTGGGGTCTTTCCAACTGCTGCAGGTGTCGGGTAAGGTACATTCCGAATGGGGTGTTGTACTCAATTATTGGTCTGGTAAGTGAAGAGTACAGGGGTACAATGACCTCTCCTGATCTGGATGTGAATCCCTTCATGATCAGGTGGGCAATGTAGAAGGTATTCTTAACCACTTTGGCAATGTGAGTGTCAAAAGAGAGGTTACTGTCAACTTGGGTCCCCAGGTCCCTGATAACATCTTCCGTGTTTAATGGATTACCACCTATGTGGTAATTAGGGGTTACCTTGTTTTCCCAAAGGGTATGACTATACATTTTTTGGCATTTAGCTTAAGGCCATGGCTCTGGCACCAGTTATCCATTTCTATGAGACCTCTCTGGAGGATTCTGTGTCTGATGGAGTGTCAATTATGGTGCCCAGTTTGCAGTCATCTGCAAATTTTGTCAGCCACAATCCCCCTATGTTTGCCTGCACTTCAGAAAAATAAATGCTGAACAAGAGGGGGCCCAGGACTGAGCCCTGTGGGACACCGCTCGTGACCAACTTAGAGTCTGACATGGCACCAGCAACTCTAACCCTGTGGGTTCTGTTCTTGAGCCAGTTTGCAACCCATCTTGTGACATATGGGTTTACATCTAAGCTGGTGAGCTTTTCTATGATGCCCGAGTGGGGTATTGTGTCGAACGCTTTTGCTAGGTCAAGGTAGGCTGTGTGAACTGCCTTACCCTCATCAATGGCCTTAGTGACTGTTTCGAAAAAGTCGACCAAGTTCAAGAGGCAGGATCTGCCCTTGACAAAGCCAAATTGGGTAGGATCCAGTGTCTGTAGGTCCCCAATGTCTTTATTTATGAGTTCCATTATGATCCTCTCCATAGCTTTGCAGACAAGGCTCGTCAAGCTTATGGGCGGTAATTTCAGGGTCCGTAGAAGCACCGCCTTTGTGGAGTGGGACCACAGTTGCCGTACGCCATTCTTTGTGCGTATCCTGTAGTAAGGCTAAGATTAAACAGCAGCCTTATGTGTGGGTTTAGTTCCTCATTGAGTTCGTGTAGCACACAGTCGGGGACACCATCCGGTCCCATTGATGCTGTGTTTTTTGCTTTAGAGAGAGCAGCTCTCACCTGGGCATATGAGATGTTTGGGAGGCTAGACTCTGGTGGGATAGATATTTCTCCTTTGGGGAGGAGGAGAAATTTGCACTGAACCTGTCTGCCAGTATGTTGGCAATGTCTGTGGGTTCAGTGATTTTTGTATCATTTTGGACTACAAACAACATGATACTATTACTACACATCTATGTGGTCACCCTGTGCGTCAGCAACATGTTAACCTGTACCTGCACAGTTGTTACAGATTGCAGGAGGTGGCACAGTTTCATCATATGCACAGGCTGTGAACTTGGTATGTCTGAGTCAGCCACCGATACCACCAATTGACATGTATGTGTATGCGTGTTGGTGAGGGACAGCAGTAGAAGGTGGGGCAATGTTGATGCAGTGTGTGCATGTATGCAGTAGCCCTAGGTGTTGTCAATTTGCATGTGTGTATGGATGCACACAGTTCCACCTCATGGCTGCCATATACTGGTGTTTGTGGACAGCCACACACTGTACCTGCCAGGTCATACAGATCAGTGTCTCTGGCCACGGACACGGTACCTGTGCCTTGTAGGGGTGCTACGGACCGTATCCAGTACCAACCCAGACTGGGTACTGTCATCAGAAGCAGGTGTTCATTGACTGGACACAGATCCCTGTCGGGCCCGGCCAGAGCCACGTGCACGTGGTCTCCTGGGGCGGTCTGATGACAGCACAGACCCAGCATTGCTGGGGCTGCTGCTGGCACTATGGGCCGCGGCCCTGTTGTCATCCGCGACGACTGCCAGCTGCTGCTGTTGCTGGCATATGGCCACGTCGATGCCTCAACTGCCCACCATCGCCCTGGCTCATGGACATGTAGTTGTGGAACCGGTCTAATATGTCCCCACAACGTCTGTCTATGACATCGGTGAAATCACGGATGGCAGCCGCAATGTCACGCATACTGTCAGTCATGGCTGTGTGACATGCTGTCAGCTCCCTCAGACCCTGTCTGGTGTACCGTTCCATACGTGACTGTGCCTGCATGACAGCCCGAAACATGGCTGAGGTTGTAAGACCTCTGTGGGCACGTCTGACAGGGGCAGTACACCCACGGATGCTCCCACGAGAACCCCTGGACATCTGTCTGTCTGGTACCATCTCTGGGCCATGCCCATGGCTGCTGTGTGGGGAGGCATGTGCCACAGATACCACATTACCCTGGTCAATGCCCACTGTATGCTGTCCATCACCTAGGGACATTGGTGACAAAGGGTGTATTGGCAGGATAACTGTGCACATTGATGGGGTCGAGAGCTGTGTACTGTCAATCGGCTGACCAATGGCGGACCCTGGCATACTTTCCTGTGCCATTACACAGATGTCATCATTATCAGTACCCACGGCACCTGATTCAGGTTCCCTGCAACATGACACCAGAGCAGCAACAGAACCTGTGGGAGGGAAACAGGACACACAGTTTACAATGTCTACACATTGCCAGTGATGCACACATGCACACATGCACAGGTGCACACAAGCACACATGCACACATGCACACATGCACACATGCACACATGCACAGGTGTACACATGCACAGGTGCACATATGCACACATGCACACATGCCCACATGCACAGGTGCACAGGTGCACACATGCACACATGCACACATGCACACAGTTTCACACAATTGTACAGTACTCAGTATGTGTGATATCAACACACAGACACAGGCACACCTACATGCATACAAAGAGCACTACTAAGTGAGCCAAATAGTACTATTACTATCAACACTATTACAGGAATTGTTAATACACACTCACCAGCATGGATAGGCTGCATTGCTGTTATACCAGAGGGTCCTGCAGACGTGAAGAAACTAATTTCAGTGGGCACAACTGTGCCATTGTTACTGAGTATGATACAGGTCAGTAGTACAACAGTCGCCTTTCACAGGTCAGCTGCTAATATTGAGGATATCACACTTGCACATTAAATACTATGGTGACAGCTACAAACTAAGGACACACCTCACACATGCATTAACTACCAGTGTACATAACAGTCAACTATACATATGGCATATTACTTGCACATTCACTGTCTTTCTGCTGCGTGGCTCCAGCCTCCATCATAATGCATGTCTGCTAATGTTGTTGTTGCTGGCGGACTGGAGCCACTACACTCATGAGTAGTCCCTCCAGTCTGGTGAGTGGGGGATGTGTAGCCACCCCACCACCTGTGGCGGCCTGTTGCCTGTGGATATCCGACGCACGCTGATGGACATGTCTGATTAAATCACTGCAGTGAAGTCGTACCTGCTCATATGTCCTATTATGCATGCCTATGACATTTACCCGACAGACAAGGTCTTGCCACAGTGCAGCCCTCTCCTGCTGATTCTGGCTGGTGCAGGAAAAGAGTATTGCATAATCCCACACCAGGCTCTGGTGTATCTCCTCATCCTCAGCTGTGGAGTAGGTGGGATTCTGCGGGTGGGCCATGTACCTGAGAAAGAAAATAACCTGATATCAGCAATATATGTCAGCAGAATTTGGCACACATACTACACATGCTACTCGACTGTTATGATACAACATATCTCACATATATAGCATCTGTCTGTCTATTGGTGGATGCACATGTAAATGGCCAGGTATCAGTGCTCAGCCAGCAACTGTGCAACAGTACCTGGCACACTCCATACGACATACTACCAAACCCCAGCAGTCAGAACACTGATTCAGGTCAAGAGCACCTCCTCACTCTGGGGGTTTGTATCTAGGTACTGCATGGCCTACATCATCAACTACTGTGAGCTGACCACACACTGATTGCCCTGGATATACATATCCCACCTCCACCACCAGCACAAACGACTATAGTGCATAACATTACAGATGCAAACTTTACACTTTGTAACAGTGACATGGTATCCTTTCAGCCCACTGGGCCAGTGGCAGATACAACCCACAATGCTGACCCTACACAATTGCTTTCTACAGACATCTCCGAGAATGCATGGATCATGCAATCCCATATATGACCAAGACACTCTCCACAAAGGGACAGCATCCTGTCTGGTGGACACCAGCCATAGACAGCTTGTATTACAGAAGATGGAAGCTACTGCAAGACAGAGCATAATTCCATAAAGGGAGGGCATGTCTGAGCAGCACTAGTAAGGATCTATTTTCCACCATACAAACATCCATGGGCAACTTTGAGAGGGAAATCAAGAGGGACACTACAGATAACCAGAAGGCCTTCTTCAGTTATGTTAGCAACCTGGTCAGGATCCATCCTCTATGCCCATAGTTAGTACACAACAACACATATTTCACTGACACCACAGATATTGACAACATTGTGGCAGACAGGTTCAGTGCAGGTGTCACCCTGCCCTCTCCCCCAAAATAAGACATAGTTATCCCAGCTGACTGTAACCTCCCTGTCATCACAGATGTCCAGGTGAGAACCACCCTCAGGACAGCAGAATACACAACATGAATGGGACCTGATGGTATCCCCAGTTGCATGCTACATAAACTCTGACAGGAGCTAAACATACATATAGAAGTGCTATGTAACACTAGCCTGACTACAGGATATGTACCTGTACACTGGCGCACAGCAGCAATGGTTCCACTCCACGAAAGAGGCACCTCAACATAACAATACAATACAACACAATACATTACATTACAATACAATACTATACAATATGCTATTGCCCCTGGGACTACAGCAGCGTACTGTTCTGCTACCCTGACCATTGTGACACATGTGGTGTGATGGTACCTGCTGCTGTCACACAGTTACACAGGGTGACTCATATGGCATATTACCTATCTGACTAACATTCAGCAGGGGTATGTGTGACATGTACTCATGGGGAGTCTTGCTTCTTAACACTGTGTGGTTTATTGCAGGGTATGTCTTATCTGTGGGTAGGAACTTTTACCTCCACATGTGCACTCTATTGCAGTGGCACGGACGACACACAGCAGACATTTAGGTGTTGGATGGTGTGAGGTGTTACTATGGTTGTTGGACATCTGTCATGGGTGTGACTTACATATGTAAATCCAGGAGTGGTAACCTCTATGTGGGTAGTATATGTGTACTCTGTGGTGTTGTCAGTCACTGTGCATTGGTAATGTGTTTGAGTGCATTGTCACAGTGTTGTACATGTCACTGTGTCCTTCTCCATATCTGTAGCTGTCATGTGAGGTCCATACCATGGCATCCATTATGTGGTGTGAAGGGGTACACCGACCTACATGTCCATAGCTGACACACCATGTCCACTGACACATACCATGTGCAGGTATTCCAGGGATAGTGTGCCACTGTGAATATCATTGGGGCCACTATTGTACACATTTATGACCCTGTTCACCCCTGACACATGCAGTGGTGGGCAGCCAATCACATATCTGGTGGTTACTGGTGTAGGTGATTTGGAATGTGGTATGGTACTCTGGTTTTGAAACTGGTGTTCACTCCATGCCTTTGTCACCAGGCACCTGTTGCAATACATCTGTACACATGTGCCTCACTCAGAATTTATATACATCTCTCTCTCTCTCTCTCTCTATATATATATATATATATATATATATATATATATATATATATATATATATATATATATATATATATATATATATATTTATATATATATATATATATATATATATATATATATATATATATATATATATATGTCTGTATACATATACACATATATATATATATTGATGTACATATATTGCTATAGATGTGGAGGGGGGACACAGAGAGGATGTGAGTGACAGAGGGGGTGGGACAGGCTGTGTTGAAGGTCATCATATACAGTCATACCTGTAGATAGTCAGATCAGTCTGTCTATGTATATGTATCTACATATATCTATATCTGTATGTGTGCATTACATAGATATGTTTATACAATATTCTATCTACATCTGTCTATGTATTCCTACATCTCTCTCTCTATGTATGTATACATATATGCATATCATATATATATATATATATATCTATATATATATATATATATATATATATAAATATATACACATACATATGTTGACATACATACGTATCCATATGTTAGACAGGTATATCAACATGTTTGTCTACCATACTGTACACACACACTAACATACTGCTAAACATGCATAACTGTGAAACCTACTTTGTACATGGCAGTACAACCTGCAATCAACCAACATTGATATGTGCACATAGATGCTCTCACATACAAATGTATGTACAGCCTTCACTGATAGTTGCTGTATGTCCCCTGCCCTTTACACATCTTCATATACATATGGATACAGACCAATGACACATATGGAAGGTTCACAGTATGTAGACCTTTATAGTATTACTTTACATTACCTGTGTTTGTCACAGCTGCTTGTGTTGCCATCTGGTTCTCTGTCCTGCTGCTCTACTTCCCAGTTGTCAGCTTTCAGGTGTCTGTTGCTGAACAATTTGTTTGTGTCTGCTTAATTGCAATTTTCTCTGTCTCTGTCTCTGTCTCTCTCTCTCTCTGCCTGTCTGTCTCTCACGTCCTTCTCAGGGTGCAATGAAAGTATTGCATGTGTGGACTGGGAGTACAGCATACTTTTGTAGGTATCTGCATATGCCCATGTGATGGCCTCTGCACCAATTGTTAGCCAGCATTTGCTAATTGCATGCAGCCAGTTGTGTACTGATTGCAGTTCTCACTGTGATTTCAGAACAGTGCTATAAAAAGGTATGTGAGATAGGCATAGCCCTTTCAGATTTTAAGGGCAGGGACCATGCTGTTATGCTGTGGACAATGTTCTGTGAGTGTAAAGGTTGGTATCTCTCTTATATTTCCAGGTGTGTTGTAGATTAATATTCCTCCATTCATTTCTCCAGTTTCCTGTACTAACTGTGTATGTACACTGACACCTACAACTACTACTACTGTTAATGTGTGTGTGTGCTTTCCTTTCACTTTTGCTTGCACTTTGTTGCTAAGGCTTCAATAGTTGCCCTTTACAGTCACTACTTGTATGCCTGCTAGGTGTCCTGACTGTAGTGTGCTGCTGTAGCTTTCCTATTTTCCATGTACATTCACACCTTGGAATGCTTGCTATATCTGCTAGGGTGTTACAGCATGCAGTGTGGTCTGGCCATGTTGTGGGCCTTGACATCTATTAGGGTATTTGAGTATGCTGCTGAGCAAGCCCCAGAGACTTTCAGGTTCATCTGTTATGTGCCTCATGGAATGGTACATATCAGTGGGGTACACCCATTAAAATGTCTGGTATGCTGCAGTTGTGACTGTGGGTTAGCATAAGCATATGTATTACTACACTTTTTCTGCCATGCAGGTGATGAATACTTTCAGGACTCCATAGTTACCATTGCATGTGTTACACCTTTCTGACTACTGTTTGTACATTTCACATGGGGTCTGTGGGGCATCCCTGTAAGTCATTCACTGTTGCTATGTCTAGGCTCTTAACTATTCAAATATGGTGGTGTCAGACCCGTCATGTGTACAGATATTTGCAGGTTGTCCACATTTCTGCCTCATATTTTGGTCAATATCTCATGCACACCTTTTTCTGGCAAATCACTCTGGGCTCAAGTCAGAATATGGTGACAAACATTCAAGTTTCAGACTGCATACCCTTCCAAACATCCCACAAAGTGCAGACCCTGTTACTCTCTGAGCTGTCTGTGTTTGTTGTAACATTATTTGTAATGTGTCTCTGGTTTTGGGCCTTTGCTCCACATATTTTATTACTTGGTCCGGATGTGTTCCTGTAAGAGGTTGTGGGGTATGGGCAGTGCTTATCCTGCTGTGAGTATGTGTGTGGCTTGCAAGGTGCTATAGTGACATTATTACCTACTAGCTTCCAACTAGCATGGCTGTTTCTGTTCACACACTACTATTATGGAAATCCACTAGTTTTGATAGTAATTCTAAATGGCATGCTTTGTGTACTACACATCTATATTCCCTTTACATTCATTTCTACTATTACATGATATATTTATTTTAGCACAATGTTCTTGTATAAGAGTCATGGCTTAGTGGTAAGTCATGCAGACTACTGTGTCCTGGGTTCGGGACTCACAGTGGGATTTTATTTTGCTTTTGAACTGAGTACAGGACCTGTCAATCAAAGTGACTAAGGCACTTTTAAGCAGTTGTAACCGGGTTAGCGCTGGTTTGCACGGAGCTCACGCATGTGCACTGGCGGTTAGCTCCGCGCACACCCGCTTACAACTGCTTAAATGTGCTTACTCATGCGCACACCCGCGCTATTTTCTTTGAAAGAAAAGAAAATGGGGAGACAGGAAAGTGGTGAAAAAGGGGTCACAAAGAGGGTAAGACAGTAGGGAAACAAGCTTGGGATGTGCAGGAGGGATGTAGGTAAGGCCCATAGCTGCCCATTTCTTCATCAGCAACAGCTGTGCATATGTATGTATGTAATTTGGTGTGACATTTGAAACCCTTCACCCCTGAGAGAGGTGTCAGGACAACAATAATACTTGTACAGCCAATTGTAATTGATAGGTTCCATGTCCAGCAGACATGTGTGCGGAATGGGCAGCTATGTATGGGGCGTAATTTTTTGTGGGTACAGAGTGCCCTTTTTTTTTTCAGGTGAGAGTGGTATGTCAGGTGAAGGAAGTTGGTACAGCTGGGGAGGTAGGTTGGGTAGGTAAACAGACAAGACAAACAAGACGCATACAGGGGCAGTGTATGACACATGTGGGGGGGGGTTACACAATTGACGGGGACGGAGGTTTGGATATCCAGAGCCCATGAGCCCACAGATGGCAACAGTGGAACTGATATCCCCCACCCATAGGCAGTTGCCACTGTTTCTTCACTGCCCAGGATGGGGCTGTGCTGGGGGCTGTGTAGGCGGGGCAACAGGCATGCCCGTTAGTTGCGCCACCCGTGCCTCGAGCTGGCGTAGGGGCTCAAGAACAAAGTCCTGAATCTCCCTACGCACCACAGTCCGGTCGCTATGGAGGGTGAGTGGTGGTTCTCCTCCGGCCACACTTGCAGAGGGGGGACGAGCCCCATCCCCTGCAGCGCTTCCACCCGCAGGTGGCACAGGGCCACCAGAGGAGGGTCTGGACTCGGCACTAGTGCCAGGTGCACTCGCCAGCTGAGGTGGGAGAGGTGGGTCCGCTGGAACCCGCCTTCCCTGTCATTCTATGTTTTGCATTATGTCATGACAGTTTGGGTTAGTGACATATAATACCATTCACAATTAGTTGTAACAGCATGCATTAGTATTCCCATTAACCAAACACCAGATATTCATACCACTGAACAGCGTGCATATCACATGCATAATTTGAACAGAAATACACAGTCCAACAACATGCAGGGTTAATTGATGGCAACAGGCCATCAGGTGTGGATGTATGAACAGGGCAGATGCATCAACGGACATGGAAATATATATGACCCAACAGGACAAACGTCCAGGGGTGTTAATTGTTATTGCACATACCATTTTCACGTGGAATGGGTTATATGTGGTTATAGGGTGGGGTAAAGAAAGTAATATTAACACCTTCAAATAACAATACATATGCTGTACATTTCTAATAGCTAAAGTTATATACACACTACTGTTCTAACTACAGTTTCCTATATGATAACTATTTCAACTTGGTGATAGGACTGTTACTGCAACATCAATATACATTTTATGGTTCTTCATACACATTCATATCTAGCTTTGTTCAGCTACATCATCCTGCTACATTTGCTTTATATAGCTGTAGACAAGTGTGGATGTTTGGTATATCAGACAATCATCCTATCTGCATATTGCAGACTGAGAGCAACATATCCAGATTTTGGGATACACATTCCAGATGCAGCAACACTTTGAACATATTTTGCTGTTTGGCTTTGAATCTCGCATGCATTTCATTCTGTCTTGACTGCAGTATACTTTATTCAGGGGTTATTACTACTGTATTGCTGGATTCATGACACTTTCTCACACTCGCTCACTTGATTTCATTTTACTATTCAGGATGGTACTTCTAGGCTTTATTGACATGTTTTACCAGTAGTTATTACAATCCTTTCTAGCAGTCTCACTTCTGTCATGTTTCAGTATTTCCACAGGGATATATTTCACACATGTGATTTCATAATCTTCTGCAGCTATACCTTTCAGCCTGCTGCAGGTTGTGTACTATTTTCTTACAGGTAGGGCATTTTTATTTCAGAATATATGTCAGACAGTTTCATTTTTTGGTTAAACTTACAGGCTGAAAACACTTTTGTAATCAAGCAATACTTGCATACACTTTCACACTGTTACTTGCAGATTTTATTCCTTACTGACTACACTGCACTCTTTTGCTGACTGTCATACTTTTATATTTCTTTACAGTTACTGGTAGTGGATTACTGACCTGCCTGGTGGCACCGCACCAGCCTATCGCCATAGGCTCTGCAGTTCGCAGAACGGACACCTGCAGCTGTAATATAAATGAAGTAATATTGGAATACACATCTCCATAATATCAGCTAGTTTAATTTCTTACATACATAATTAAATGTTACTTACTTAGTAGTGGGGCATTGGGTGTTTGCCGGGCCTCCTGGATCCAAAGGTTCAGTTGGTCCTGCTTGCGTCTCTTCAGGTCCACATGGTGGTGACAGACCTGCTCACCAGTCCTTGGAATCCCTGTGGCACTGGTGAGATCATGAGCCAACCGGTCCCACGCCTCGGCCCTGTATGCTCCCCAGAGGACCTGGCCCTGCATGAGTTGGGCCTCATGATTATGGACTAGGAGCCAGACCATGTACCTGGACTCCTCAACACCCCACCTCTGTGCTTGAAAGCGACTACCCTTGCTTACTCCTGTTATTCTGCCTGCAGGTCAGTTCTATAATCGTTTATGCTGTGTATTCCTGCCTATGGGGCTTATATAATCCGTTTTTCCCACACAATTCTGTGATTGGCCATTTTCAAATTGTATCAACTTCAGTAAACCTGCATTGTCATGCTCCAGTTTGTATTCATTCCTATATATTAGCTATTATTGCATTTCCAGGTACTGCTGTCATGGCTTAGTTGTTTGGTACCTTGACTATGGTGTATAGTATCCTGGGTTCGAACCTGGCCACTGCTTTTTATTTTTCATGACTGTCTAGACATGCTGAGGGGTGTGTCTGTGTAAAGGCAGTTTTGATACGGCTTGCTCAACGTTGCCCGTCGGTTAGCTCGTTTGCGCGGTGCGCAGCTCCGCGCAAATGGGGTACGCTGCTTTAAGCCTCATTTGGCTACCGGCACGCATATTACGCTCAGCTCAGTTAGGGGCACATAGATTTAGCATGTTAGACCACTGCTCAGCTACGGGCACTCATTTTGCGCCAGTTAAACCACTGCTCATCTACGGGCATATGCACTCACTCTGTTAAACTGTAGCTCAGCTATGAGCACATCTGGCATTTTTTCTTCTTTTGTTACCTCACATGTCTTCAATATAAATGGGCTATTTCATTACATTTTACATAAATTGTGGTTTTATGTGTACATATTTGTCAGGGACTTGTTTCCTGCTTATTTTGAAAAAAAAAAAAATTGGTGTTGTGGGGGTTCGAACCATGAATGCCTGCTCTTCAGCCAACATCTCTACCGCTACGCTATTGCTTCCTGGCTTATTTTGCATATTTAGTTCTTATATGCTTTCCCACTGACTGCTAACTATAGCTGCGCTACGGGCACGCCCGAGCAAACGAGCGCACTCACGGTTAAACATCTTTACAATTTTAAAAAAATATATAACATGTTCATTTATATATATTTTATGTTCATAGTCTGTGGGGGCATGTGTTGTGTTGTGTTTATTCTCATTTCCGTGGACTCTGTTGTGGGTGTTTACTTTGGGCACTTTTACACTTCTGGGGGCATGTCCGCTTGCAGGGCTCAGCCTACAGATATGCCCCCTACTGTCTTACATGGACCGTGTTAGACTTAGGTGTGATTCAGCATGCTCTCATGAATATGCAAAGCATGCTGACATCACTCCGTTTAACTGCAGCCTCCGTGTAAGAGTTATAACTCTTACACGGAGGCTTCGTGAATCCTGTATCATGTCTTGTCTTTCCTCACTGTAAAGTAGATGACCTATTTGTTCTGCAAGAATGCAGTGTTATCTGTGACTATCTGTGACAGTCATGGAGTCAGATTAAATGTTTGCTGAAGGAAAGTGCTAAACATTTTTTATTAAACGAAGTAAGTACAGTTTTCACTTGCACTTATTTTATTGTGGAAAGTTTTGCTAAAGCTCTGCTGAGGTGTTTCACTTTGAAATAGAAATATAGTCTCTGGAATAATAAATCCTATCTGAGGAGAGAAATACAGGTGGTTTATGGCCACATATTGTCAAGGGAGCTAAACCGATTGTCATTTACCATAGAAAAGCTGTGTTATTTTTCTGGAAGATTCTAAAGGTGCTTACAGCTTTATAGGTTCATAGAAAAGAGTTACTAGGCTCCAGTGGACTATTGAGGAGTCCAGCCTAAATTCCCAGTTGTCCGCAATCATTGTTTGATTAAAGTGTATTGGTCACAGTCTGTGGCAGATGTAAGTAACAAACCATTTGACTTGAGTATAACTTCCTTACCATACTCAATGTCAAATTATGCAGATTTTGATGCAAAAAGTGTGTTGCTTTACCATTTTGTTTTGTTAACAAGGATTGCCCCCTGAAATTTTGCTTGGACCTGAAAATCTCTTCTATGACATCTTAAATGCTTGAAATGATAATGCCTCACTATTTAAATGTATAGACTATTATATTTTTTATGTCAAATGCATCAGTAGGGGTTGCTGTCTAGAAAGATAATTGATCAACTAAATTTTAGATAGAACACTTTAAGTTGAAAAATAACATGTAATTATGAAGTAGTGCCTACGCAATGCAGGTAAGAAGCTTTCGTTTTAAAGATGTAAGTTATTTTTCTTTTTGAGTGTGGCTATACAGAAAATCTAAGGTAAACAGTGAAACTAAAAAAAAGCAAATGACACACTATAATCTTTATCTTTTAGAAAATCACTTGCAACATTAACAGAAGGAATATGAATGGAAATGAAAGTAGTTGTAAAATAATGATGTTTCAGAGTATAACCAATACAGGTAAAGTGACTTGCTGAAGTTCACACATTTGGCAAATTAGGGCTGAGGGAACTGCACTTTATACCACAGAAACTACAGTGTATGGCCTTATTCATTTATTTATGTCAATGTGCTTACCACTGTGCAGCACAGATCAAACCTGACTGATTTCAGTCTTGGCCATGAGTCAACAGACGAGACATTCAAAACAAACAAAACATGCAATAACACATAAGTGCTTATAAAACAGTACAGTGGTAGAGCAATGCTTTGGATACAAAGTAAATCCTTAACCCTCAGCAACAATTCCCAGATTCTAAAGTCATCATAAAAATCAAACATTTTTATGGCTGCAGATTAATACTGGAATTCACAATACCCTAATCAGCATACATCTTGGACGCCTCCTGACAAATATATCAATAACTGTTGAATAGTTAATTGTGATATCCCAGTAGATATACAGAAACAATAAGCCATTATGGCAGTTCTAGTCCACTGTACTTCATAAGTCAAACTTACTAGCTTCAGTGCAGTTTGCCCTTTCTACTCCAGCTGAGGTAACTAGAGTTAAATGAATAATCAGGATAAACGCTATTTTTGGGAATATAATGGTGACTCCAAGTAAATAACTTGATTGTCACTCTCTTCACTTCCCTTTCCGAAGGCTCAGCTCTAGCTCAAAAGTAAATAGGAATGGGAATTCAACCCCAAAGACATGTTTGTCCTACTAATCTTTTTTCTGCTAAGTGTTAAAGAGTAACTGAAAGGAAGGAGGAGCCTTTTACTGCTGTAAAAGACAAGATAGTAAATCTAGAGGATCTGTAATAAACTGTACCAACCTAGCTATTAATATGGCTCTTTTCTAATATATCGCAAAATGCTGAAAATAGGTACAAATGCCTCTGCAAAGTAGGTGCATCCAATCAAAACTCTGGTGGGCATCTAATTAGCATAAAAGATGGATACCAAATTGCACATAACTCTTCCATCTTCCAGTAGGAATGGAGGCTACTACTCAGAAACACATTTTTAAAAAACAGTGACAAAAATGATGGAAGAATATATACACATTATCAAAGAGACAGTGGAATACTGCAGTGGTGGTGCTGCGGTAGCGTTGTCGACTCACAGTAAGATGTTGTCCTGTTCGATTCTCAGCTAAAGCGTCTTCTGTGTGGAGACATGCGTGAATGGGCGTACCTTCGTTGAAGGTTGTGCGTCAGGGCTGGCAATTCGGTATGTAAAAATCTACTGCCAATCATTAGCGGACCGGAGTTCCATTGTGGTGACCCCTAACCGGGAAAAGCCAAAGATACAACAACATCAAAGAGACAGTGTAAAATCTGTAGTCTTTATTAAACTGGAATGCAAAGTGAGTGGCTGTGGTGGAGCAGCAGTTAGCATTGTCATCTCACAGCAATAGGTTCTTTAGTTTGATTCTTGGCTGGGGTGTCTTCTGTGCAGAGTCTGCATGTCCTGGCTCATGTGAGGGTGCTCTGGTTTCCTCCCACATTCCAAAGACATGCAGTAGGTGTCTTGGATACGCTAAACTGGCCCTAGGTGAAAGCGAGTGTGTGGTATGAATGAGCTACTGTGGCAGAGCCAGCCAGTGCTGTAAACCTTGCCTTGAGGTGACTGTCACTACTAAAGTGACAGCCTGACTCCAGAGGAAAAGGGGCTGAGGATGGATAGAATGAAAAGCTCTTTCACAAAATGTCATTTACTTTTGCTTCTGAAAAAGTAAGATATAAGATGTGTCCTCTTACAGTAAATTATTGGTGTCACTACAAAGTCAGTCATGCAGTGTGCTTTTCTCTGTACTAGACAGCTTCAAAAATCATGTTTGCAAAGAGGTAAATCTAGCTTGACAGTATGGACATACCTCCAAAAATAGGTATATTGTGCGGGGGAAAATCAGGCCTGAAAGTAGATGCTTTTCTCAAAAATAGAGACAGTGGAAAGCTCTGCTCATATGCCAAGTCATTAGTTTATCACTGCAAATTCTTGGAATGGCAAAATGGTTACACACATTGCTCATTGTTGCAAATATGGGAGGAATGTGTTTGCCAGTATTGATTTGAACTTGCTTCAGGTCCTCAAGTGCATGATTTGTAATGTTGCAGGCAGTCAGAATGCCTTGAAATGATCCCTGAAGTAATGGACTAACTGGTTCATAGGTTCATAGATTAGTACTAAGCTAACTGCCCTTGCGAGCCATTTTAAGCCTAGCCAATTATCCCTTGTGAGACTCAAATCCTGCACCTTGTGCTTGCAAGGCAAACACCTTAACTATTAGGCCACCCTCCCAACCCCTGGTATGGTGTATCGTAACAGTTACCTTACAGCTCTGCTTTTTTCAGTAGATTTGTACAGTGCACTTGTATCTGGGATGTTTTTTGCATCCCAGTTATTGTCCTGGAATATGGCAGTGCTGTATATACAATGCAGGATTGCTGTATGCAATTCACAGACATCAAACATGGTATATATCTCTACCCAGTATTATTCACACAACAGCTTTATATAGGTTTTCTCCATGTTTTCATACATCTGTAATTTTGGAGACCATTTATAAAAGAGAGCCACATTCTTTCACAACATTAAGCATACAGGTAACACAGTGGCAGCTGGTAACTTCAAAGCTAAGGGGGCTGCAGAAAACAACTGAATGGGTAGAGCTAAATGCAGTGGGGTGAGGCTCTATTACAGCAGGTCACATTCACTTTCATTCACAGACTGCTTCAGTATGCATCCAATTTACTGACTACATACACCTTAGGTATCTGGCTGTAGGCAGCAAGGACAACCATATGTAAAATGTAGCCATAGACCCCTTGTTGATCATCAAGTCCCTCCCTTCCCCGACATACCCAATGTCTCCTATGTTTTTCCTCATCCTAGCTCCACATCATTCAGATAGATTACTTCTTTCTTGTGTTTTCATACTTTGTTTTACTTTTGAGCTCCCCCCCACCATGCTTTTAACATTTCCTAACTGGCCAAGACTCTACTGTAATACAGTCTTCTGGAGGAAGTAACTGAATTAAACCAGGTGTCTGGCAGCTGCTATGCTCTCCAAAGTCATAGAGTTCTAGATGCTCTGAGCTGCATCTTAGACATTTTTAGAACCTTTTCGTTAATTATGGCCTGCACAACAAATCATGAGTGAGAAAATATATTCGGTCTTATTGTGTTCTATCAGGTTAAAATAAGTTATGTTTGAAGCTGAATGCTCAAAGCTAAGAAAAGAGTACTTCTCCAATAAACCGAGAAGGTAAATGAAGGCTATATAAATCCTACTTAAGAATAGTGTCTACCCTCCTACCCCTTAAAAAAAAGTTATTTTCCATGTACTACTCTGGTGTTAGACTGGGATGAAAGTTAAAACACAAATCCAGAGGCATATTTATTATACAGATGAACCTAAAACACGTGGATAAAATCTACATAGAAACAAGGAATAGATGTAGATTCTACACAGAAGGAAAGAAACAAGCAAAAACTCAACAGGAGAACCAGGTGTTGTTAGACTGCAACATGGCTTGATGTCACACGCTGCTAACAATCAGTTACTATCACACAGATCCTGCCCAGATGACCACAGACAATCTGCTGCTGTTCAACTGTGGCTAAAAGTGAATAAATTATGCGCACTACTTCTGCAACGCCAGAGTAACTGCTTACATTAAACAAATAACAAAAATGTCAACCACTTTCTTCCATAGATAACCCCTGTGTCCAGTAATTAAAACCAAGTTTATTTTGCTGATAGGGATGACTGCAATTAGGGATATAGACAATAGGCAAGAGGGGGCTGGAATTTATTGGAGAAAACTGGCAAAAGTACCAAGGTATTGGGAGCAAATAACTGGAGAGGAAAAGATGATAGAATGGGAAGACGCCAAGAATTTATTTGGACTGCATGTTAAAGATTGCATTCCCTATCACGGATTGATATCAGAGTATAGGCAAAGAGAAAGAATTAGGGGGTTCCCAAATGAAAGACCAGCACTGGTAGAGTTTTTAGTAGAATCTAGAACAGAAGCTGCCATTAAAAAATTAATAATTAGTAGAACATATAAAATATTGCATGACAACTATAAGAATCAATAAGAATCATAACTACAATCCCTCATTAAATCATCCAAGGCTAGTTTCAAAAAAAAAATTCCCAATGACTCCAAAGATAACCACAAAGTGTTCTTTAGCTATGTCAAGAACCTAAGTGGAAACTCTCAGATCTGCTCTGAGTTGGTGCAGAATGGCACAAAATACACTGAACTGACTGATATTGCCAACATTCTGGCAGACATGTTTAGTGCAAACTTCACCCCCCCTCACCCCCTAAAGGGCCCATAACCATACCAGAAGAATGTAGGGCCCCATCAATCACTGACACACAGGTTAAAACAGCCCTATCCAAAGCCAAAAACACAGCTTCAATGGGACCGGATGGTGTCCGAGGCTGTGTCTTACAAGAGCTCCAAAATTAACTAACCCCTCACCTAAACACACTGTTCAAACTCAGCCTCTCTATAGGCTACATACCCACAGAATGGCACACAGCAACAGTTATCCCACTCCACAAATGTGGAGCCACAACGGACCCCAGGAACTATCGCCCTATAAGCCTGACTAGCCTGGTCTGCAAGGCTATGGAACACATCATCATGGAACTCATTAACAGAGACATTGGGAACCTCCAAACCTTGAACCCTACCCAGTTTGGCTTTGTTAAGGGCAGATCATGCCTCCTAAACCTGGTGGACTTCTTTGAGACAGTTACCAAGGCATTAGACAAGGGAAAGGAGGTCCACACAGCCTACCTAAACCTTGCAAAGGCTTTCGACACCATTCCCCATTCTAGTATTATTGACAAGCTCACCAGCTTGAACATAAACCCCTACGTCATGAGATGGGTTGCCAACTGGCTCATGGATAGAACCCACATGGTGAGAGTTGCAGGCTCTATGTCCGACTCTAAGCCGGTTACAAGTGGCGTCCCCCAAAGATCAGTCCTAGGACCCCTCCTGTTCAGTATATACTTCTCAGAGGTACAGGCAAGCATAGGAGGACTATGGCTGACCAAGTTCGCAGACGACTGCAAACTAGGAGCCATAATTGATTCTCCAGCTGATACAGACACCCTCCAGATGGGTCTCACTGAGACGGATACCTGGTGTCAAAATCATGGCCTCAAGCTAAATGCCAAAAGGTGCATAGTCATCCCCTTTGGAAAAAACAAAGTACCCGCAAACTACCACATAGGTGGTAGTCCCCTAAATACAGAAAATGTAATAAGGGATCTGGGGTACCAAGCAGATAGTAATCTCTCCTTTGATAATCATATTGTCAAGGTAGTTAGAAAATCCTTCTATGTGGCCCACCTAATCACAAAAGGGTTCACATCTAGAACAAAAGATGTTATTGTGCCTCTCTACTCATCACTCATTAGACCCATCATAGAATACAATGCCCCATTTGGGATGTACCTTAGAAGACACCTGCAACAGCTGGAAAGACCACAAAAGTACCTCACCAGGAGGATTACTGGCCTCAAACAGATGCCCTATGCAGTCCGACTCAAGAAACTCCAGCTGTACTCGGTTGCATACCGCTTACTCAGAGGTGATCTCTGCCTGACATACAAGGCCATGTCCAACTCAGAATTGATGGACATGCTCCACCTAAAAAAAAAACAAATCCCATGCTTTGAAACAGGATTCCAATATACATCAGGCAGAGCACCTCACTAACACTCTTCAAGAGAAACCGTGATGGGTGGATGGGAAACAGAAACTTTACCCCGGGGATCACTGCAGTGGCTCTGCTGGACACTGGCGCAGGGAACTAATGGCTGTGATGGACAGAGGCACAGGGAACTAATCTAAGGGGGTGGCGAAAGCCAACACATTCTGGTTAGGCTTATAAATGCTCTTGGGTTGATAGCCTAGTACTTACCTATGAATCTATAAGAGGTTAGAAAGGATTGGGAAGAGAGATGGGATAAGCAATTCACAAAGAAACAATGGGAGGATATACTGCATGTATGTGTCCCAAATATGCAACAAAATCTAAAAAATTTAGGATTTTTGCTTAGAAAAGTTTACATAGATATTTTTTATACCCCAAGTAGACTCCAAAAAAATTTATCTCAGACAGACAGCAAATGTTGGAGATGTGATGGAGAAGAAAGAGGTAATTGGGAGCATATTTTCTGGGAGTGCAGTGAGTTAGTGGACGGATTCCCTGCAGGATGCACTGTTGGAGATGCTGGGAGGGCAGATTGGTGTGATGAGGGAGATGATTTTTTTGAGCTATGATACAGAATCAGAATTGCTTACACATGGTAAGGCCTTGCTGTGTCTAATTATGGTGGCTGCCAAAAAAAGCAATGAGTAGAAAATGGAAATCAAGTTGTAAACCAACTGTACTAGAAGTAGTGAGTATATTAACCGAGATAAAACAACTGGAACTGAGATCTATAGAAAAGGGTAGGAGCAAACTACATCGGAAAAATGGGAATTGTGGGACCAATACATGCAGGAGAGGAATGAGTTTTAAAAGAAGGCAGAACTTAAATAAGCTATGTAATGTTACACTGAAAATGATTGTATAGATTATAAGTGATGTATGAGTTAAAGATGTTAAGATTTGCACTGGCTGTGACGAGGGTGGACAGGATTAGGAATAAGTATATTAGAGGGTCAGCCCAGGTTGGAAGGTTTGGAGACAAAGCCAGAGAGGCAAGATTACATTGGTTTGGACATGTGCTGAGGAGGGATGCTGAGTATATTGGGAAAAGGATGCTAAGGATGGAGCTGCCAGGTAAGAGGAAAAGAGGAAGGCCTAAGATAAGGTTTATGGATGTGGTGAGAGAG
>NC_056726.1:1364541933-1364701933 GCF_019279795.1 Protopterus annectens
CCAAGGGCAATGGCATACACCTCCCTATCAGTAGCAACAACAGCCACGTGAATGTATATATTCACTAATGTGGCAGCTACCACATATATATTTTCATAGTTTCTCTATTCCTATTAAATTTAAAGGATTTTACAGTGGTTAACAACTCTGGCCATATCATCTTTCCCTGCAAAATAGATACTTTTCTGAATCTTTTCACCATATTTGCATATACCAGTGCCCTCATTTTAATAATGTTGCTAAATTCTATGCTTTATATTGCCATTTTCATATTAATGAGGTTTCAGTATTTCTCAATTTTTCCATGATTATGTTCCATGTTTTTCTGAATCAATACACTTGGTGTGTAACTGCTCTTCGCAGAAATATTGTCTACAGAGATGTAAAAAATATTTTTATATCCCAGGAATAATCCTGGTTCCTTTTTGTTCTGTTTATGTATTTATTTATTTATTTTTTACACTACCTTAGTAATATATTTAATTCATACCTCCCAACCTCTAAATACAAGGCATCTGGACAAAGCCAAAATAATGAGGAGGAAAAAGGCCCAAAAATAGGTGACAGATTTTAAATATTGCTCTTAATAATTTAGTACATTGTTAAAATAGTTATTTTTGTGCTTAGCATTTTCTGAAGGCTACAGAATCTTAAGCTCAAATGTATATCATTATTTAGTGACTTCAATCCTCAATGATTTGCTAAAGAACTATAAATTTCTGGTGGAACAGACCAAAAATATGAGGCAAAAATCTGGACATTCTGCAAAAATCTGGACAGTTGAGAGCTAGGATTCCAGCAGAGAGTGTGTATTTTTTGGTGAGTGTTGTTGTTTTGGTTTAATTTACTGTTTCTGTGTGTGCTAGCTTCTTCACTGCTAAAAACACTTTTCATAATGGCAGCACTTTGTTGGACTTTGAAGTCTGTGAGGGTCTTGTTGGCCTGCACTAACTTTCTCCTGTGCATAAAACAGATTTGATACACAGGTAGCTAGCAAGCTGATTAATCAGTTTCCTTTCCCATTTTTTAAATACGTATATATTCAGAATACACAAACCTTCAGTTATACATATGCTGATTTATGTCTGTATCTTAGATTGTATCTCAGTTACATATGTGAATGGGAGAAATGGCACGCAGACATATGCACAAACATACACCCCTACACACATATTCCTTAGGGCAAAAGTTCTCTTGATTGATGAGATTTCCTTAGGTGACAACAGCTCTTGGAGAGGGGGGTGGCTCATGTAGGTGAAACTGAGATAGGGTGTGGATAAGGTTACTATGATAGGTAACATTCTTCTCTAAAAAGATTATGGTACAGTAGTTATTAGATTAAGACTTGCAAATACTTGACTGCAGCTATTTCCCCAAGTGCTGTCCCTGTTTCCTAAAATATAAACAAAGGAAGAGTCGATGATTATTCTCTAAAGAGTTTTTTTGGTCACTTACTGATAACAGTTGCTACTGTCTTCTGCAATTGTGGAGTAGGTTACATGCACAAAGGCAGATGGGATATTTTAATGATCCACTGGCTCCAAAAACATACAAAGGACAAAGGTGATGATTACATTTAGGACTACGAGAGCTGAACATCACCAAACAACTGTCGGAGAACATTAATTTATTGTACATCACTTTATCTTGCTATCTGTTGCTTGTTAAGAAAAAAAAACAGACAACAAAACAGCAATATACTATTAAAACCCCAAACAAGTAAATGTATTTTTTACTATGTAGCTTCCTAAGTCTATGAACTCTGAGGTATTTAACATTCCATATACTTTGTGGCTACTCAAGTTATGTACACACTCTAAATTCCAGGTTATACTTTAAATGATTGATTTACCAGAATATTGACTTGCATAACAATGAGATGACAACAGCGATGGTTTAGAACAGCGAAATCCCGGAACAGTGAATTTCACTTCCAGGAAACTAACCACTTGGCCACCACTAACGACCACAGTATTATAAACAAATTAAACCCACTGAAGTAGAGGACTTTGCCCCCCACAGTCTCCTACCTAAATATACCAACTCTGAGATTGCACTACAGTGGAGAAAAGGGCAAAGGTTGCCAATGGTGACCAAGTGATTAGTTTCCTGGAAGTAAAATTCGCCATTCCCAGAGTTCACTATTTTAAACCTTCACTGTTGTTGTCCCTCTGTTACGTGAGTCAATGTTCTGGTAAGTCAACGATTTCAAGGGGAACCAGTTTCCATTACTGGTACCCTACTGTCTGTACATGATGAGGAAACATTCAAAGTAACACAAATAAGTATTATTAAGAAGGTATGCCATAACACCATAAGAAAATAAGGGAGTGAGATAAGTATGCGGGGGGGGGGGGTGTCTGCAAATTGCAAAGAAAAAGAGAGGAAAGGGAAAATTGGAAGGCATCTCTAAACCTCTCTTGCAATGCTTGCCTGAGGTAAACAATACATATGAAAAAGTATAATTTCTCATGGCATAAAATAAATAAAAACATAATACAGGATGGCTTGGTGTTTCCTATTGCATAAAAGTAGCTGCCTTATTAGTGTAAAATATTTAAAATATATTTGCTTTTTTAAGTAGAAAGTAACACATATTAATCCCTGACCAACAAGACTCCACCTAACTGTCACCTCAGGAGCAAATATGGTTACCAACAGAAAATGACACTGCGGTATAGGGGGCAGGCATCATCATCATCATCTTATCACCTGTTTATCTAAGCACAACCTTACAAGCCAAAACTATGTTAAGTTGTATAAATGCTGTCTGAAAGAATAAGTAAAAAGGAAATCTAGAATATGTAATGAAAAAGAAAGACAGCTGTGTCAAAAGTATTCCCCTTAAGTAGCATATGAAGTTATTCCATTAATCCAACATACATTAACAACCAGGGAAGTCTTCCCCAAACAGAAAAAAAATGTCATTGTTCAAAATTACCACAAATAAATTTTTATGGTGGCTATGCACCTATGCTGCAAGTCTATAGTTTGATAATACTACTGGATATTACAAATTCAGATAAGCAATAGAAATGAAATAGTGCAAAACATCCTAAGCAAAATTAAGGCAATGTGTGCTTACTCAGAATCGGCTAGGTCTGCAACATAGACCTACATAACATGAGCCAGTATTTTTAATTCTTTCCTAGCTGCCATAATTGAGGGCTACACAATGTATCTGAAATTAATGTTTAATGCAAAAACTTGTATTTGAGATGCATTATTCAGTCCCCATTACATTACATGCAGCTAGGAAACACACTGGTTTACATTAAGTAGTACTAGACTGTAATGTCAGCTGATTCTGCACACCCCCCCACCCCGAAAGAATGTGAATTCCCTTTTTCATAGATGTGTATTGGCAGTTAATGCTTTTGATTAGACTTCATTATATGCTAACCTACCAGTTGAAGCAGTCACAGAATACCCTGCATTGTCTTCTTAATTTGATGGCAGAGATTCATATTCAAAATGTGCAGTGATCTCAATGGTGGGTTACACTCAGGTGCTTGAGACCTAACTGCTTATTTTAAAGTTGCATACTGTTGGACTGCATTTGTTGATTGCCATACTCTGTAGCAATGTGCATGCGCTAAAATCTTATACTCCATATAGTATTCTGATGCCACAGTCTATCAGAGAAAGAATGGCATTTTATTTTGTTTGGTGATCAGTCTTCTTCTGCGGCAATGAAACTTTGGAATGAGGGCAATAAAATAAGGGGATGCTGAGGGGCTTGCCCTTAGTACTCTGCATACAACATTTGGATGAAACTACATTATGCCGGTGTATGTGTTTAGATCATCTGCACACTCAAGCAAGCAGGTTTGTGCAAATGTCTTGCATTTGTGCTTAGTGTTGCGCCGTTATAGTGGATCTGTACTACAATTCAATTAGTGGCTAACAAAAATGTGTTTGCAATAAGAATAATTGTAATGAGACATTCTAATGGTGTAATAGCCACCAATTTGTGTATTAGAAGTATATGCACTCCCAAAAATGTAGCACATTGAGAAATATTCCAGTTATTTGAGCAGGGGTATAAATTTCTAGAAAAAAGTATGGTGTATGACATCAGTGGAGAAAGCACACTGCAACATTCAGGCAACAATACTGAAAAATGTGCAAGTATGGGGTCTGTTCTGCAGCACTTGCAATATATATTTTCACATAACATTATGGTTCTTGGCAAATATAAATAAGAAGCAGATGCAACACATTTGAAAGAATGAAGTAGGCTGCTACAGTGATCTGTATTTAAATGTTGTTTCCCAGACAGCTGTCACATATAACTACAACAGTAATTCATAGAAAAATCATGTCTATTTGCTTCAGTTGTCACTATGAGCAGGAAGAGTCACATGACTGCTTATCTTTGGTTACTGGTTGCTAAATCTAAAGCATGGCTTGCTACAATGTTATGCACTGATCTGATAGGTATATGTAATGCTTTTTAATCATTTTTTTGCACCCCTTTACCCTATTATCATCAATTCTATTTCCCAGAAATTCATTCTTCCTTATTCCTGACATTGCAAAGATACTGGTCTAGGGATGTGAAGAGCAAGATCATGGCCATCACCTCCTGGGGGATTAGAAAATTGTGTTCAGTCTTAAATCCTTACCCCTTTAGGCCAGCAAACATGATTTAATATTGTCAGTGCCATGCCCTTCCTGAGATTACTTAATACTGGGGTATAGTGCAGTGCACTCTTTGTCTGGGTTTGTCCTCTCAAGTCCTGCTCTTGTGTAGGGTGTGCACATCTCAGGTGTTCTCCCAGGTGACACTTCTATACTGACTGATCAGGATGGGAGCACACACCTTATACCTCCATGAGTGGCTGAGCCAGCAGCTGGGACAATAATCAAACACTTGCTCATCTGGGACAGCAGTACAGCTCTATTTCTGTGCACCACAGCGCCAGCTTGACAAGTATCTATAAAGTATTTGATCTTCGGCTTGTCACATCTGAATCATTTGCAGACTACATGGATTCCATCCTCCAGTCACCTTGCATCTGTTCTTTTTTCTTTTTTCAGTTTGATTAGATTAAAGTTATGTCTTTCATTCCCTGCTACCACTGACATCCAACTGTCACTAACGATTCAAAAGAATAACTAATCTGGAACTCTGCAATACAAAAATGTACACATAAACACACATACACACACTCACATACATGCATCACACACTTAATACATCATTTCAGTATAGCAAACCCTTGGTGCCTTCTTCATTGAGAGTCTCCTCGTGAAACCTGAAAACGGTGAAACCTAGTGAAACCACAGGTAGACTGTAAGCACTAGCAACTCTTTTAACTCAAGTTTTTCATTAATGGTTTGTCTTTAAGTTTCTAATAGTGAGTCAATAGCTATTTCATTACCATTTTCTACATGTTTTCTTTGTGGTCTCCATGGCAAGGACAGAGGAGAGAGTATGTAGCACATTGCTTTGCTATTTCATAGGGGGAATAGGTTTTAGTCAATTTGTTTTGCAGAATAGTATTTTTTAACTTGTAATGTAGATATGCACAGCAAAAGCATAAGCTTACAGTTTTTTTTTCTTTCTGTCTGTGTCTCTGTCTCTCCCCCTTACTCTCTCTCTCACACACACACTTTTTTTTCTCTGCTGCTGTACATCACAAGTTTCCATACTACGTCCTTTACATTTATGAATATGGTGGTAAAAACCTAGATCACATTACTCTTCCTATTCTTCCTGAGAATTCTGTTACTCGGTTTTGTTTCCAGACATGTACTTGGCTTCAAAGTATCCTAAGCAGCAGCACTACAAGACAGTTTGCAGAGGGGAACAGGAACAGCATACAAAACAAGCTGCCCATAACTTTAATTAATGGTGTGACTATAACAGCTAATCATAAATTGCAACATGTCTTGCGTTTGACACCATATGTTCTCATAACCTTGTTAATGTTAAAATAGATTGTTACATTGCTGTAATTTAGTTTTCTAGTAACATGCTATGTGCCTTGCAATACATACTCTGCATGAGCAGCCACATTCTGATTTATAGCAATTATGCTTGTATACTCCTCATACTGCCTCTAGAGGGCAGTGTGGTACTGTAGAAATGGCATTTCTAGCCCATTGAATAATCCTCAGAGCCACAATATATTTTACTTGTGGTACTGTACTGTGGGCTGTTGTACTATGGCTTGCAGCAGTTATGTGATGCCATGCAGAACATGTTCTATCACTCTGCAGTCTGCATACAACGAACTGGAAAATGATACATGAGGGCAGTGCGGCATTACATTTCAATATAAAGAAGTGTTACAGAACAGCACTGCTTTACAGTTCTGGGTTAGTGCTTCATATGAAGCATGCATACTGCAATATTAAGGGATATGGGTTGTACTGTTACAGACCAGATCTTCAACAATGTGCATCTACATATTTGGTAAAGCAAAACTTAAAAAGGCAATGACAGCCCTGGGTGATGCAGGGAACACCTCTCCCATACTCTCATGTCCCATATTTACTTATTTGTACTATTTATTAACTGGGTAGGTGGATTGGCCTAGATACCCTTTTTTGCCATGATCCTACCATATGGCTTTGCTCCCTGAGTCCCTTTAATAAATATAATCATTTCTGAGACTGAACCCACTGAGCATAAATTCACAAATTCATGGATATAGACTATAAATGATATGGTCATTGATCTCCAAAACAGTTACTGGTTTAACATGAAAAAAATATATATAGAAAATGAAAAGCAGGTAAATTACTTGAAGAACTATTATTGTTTTACTATAAAATAGATTTCCTGCTAGTCATCTTGTGAACTGGTAAAATGGCAGCTAGTTAAAGGGTTGTTTGGGACACCACCAGTTTACAGTTCTTAGGCATGACGAGCAAGTGTCAAAAGTATAACTTGTTATTCACTGGGTGAGCATGTAAGTCATAGTGACAATGTTTGTGTTATAGTTATTGGGAGATGTAATGGTGTAGCACCTGTAATGTCCAAAGTCTCTATTTTCAACATCTTCTTTCAGCTTTTCCCGATTAGGGGTCGCCACAGGGGATCACCTGTCCTCTCATGATTGGTAGTGGAGTTTTACAGTGTTGAGTTGCCAGCCCAGCGACCAACCTTCCACAGAAGGCACACACATGCACACAGTCACACCTAGGGCCAATTTAGAGTGTCCAATCCACCTACAGCATGTCTTTGGGATGTGGGAGGAAACCGGAGTACCCGGAGGAACCCACGCAACCACAGGGAGGACATGCAGACTCTGCACAGAAGGCACCCCAGCCAAGGATCAAACCGGAGAACCTCTTGCTGTGAGGCAGCAATGCTAACTGGTGTACCACCGTGGCTGCCCTAAACCCTCTATTTTCAACAATTTAACAAAATGATATACATACAAAGGTTATCACAGAAACCATTCAAACTCAAAAATGTATTTTTTTCTTACTAAGGATACTCTTTTATCACAAAAGTATAATGATTGTCAGGAGCAGCAGGATGAATAATTCTAAGAAATATGTCAATTAGATGGGTCACTGGTATGCATTCTTCCAAAATGCATATATTTACATAGCTCTGCTAACAAAATGAGGGGACTCATCTTTGGATCCATTATTGAAAGACTCAAGCCACTGGTACAAGCATAGCCAATCAGGCAGTATAATTTTTGGAAGCTGTAAGGAATATCCATATAATACCATCACAGAAGCACAGGGAACATGCAAACACCAGAGAGAGTTTGAATGGGTAGTAAGACTGGTAATCTAGCCCTGGAACTGTGAGGCACTCTGCTATAATATGACTACAGGAGAGACAGGGAAGATGATAGAAAGGTAGAATAATTTTAACCTGCAGCACTCTATCAGAAATGCATCATGGGAGAGAGCATAGCGCCATGGTGACAGATTCATTTTGGACAGAGCATCAGAGATGCTAGGGAGACTTGATTACTTAGCTGGGTTATGTTTGTAATCCTAGAAATGCTTTTGACAGGGTTAAGTAATATTAATAATATTAATCTTATTATTTTCGGGAGCAGATTGGTGTGATTTGAGGAGCTCAGTAAAATCTGCTCAAAAACTCTCAGTAACTAATTGATGCGGTTGTTAGCAGGTATCATTTCTTTAGGACTCTTTGAAGAGTGACAGAGTTTAGATGGATCATTCACAGAGACTAAGACTATGAAATGCTAACATTCTGCATCTTGTCCTGGGCTTGATTTTTCTCACTATCATTTTGCAAACAGCTTGAGTCTAAGTTGTTTGTATCCCATATTCCTCATATTCCTCAAACCATGAAATATCTGCTACCATACCTCACAAATAATGTAAATAATTCTTTTTCTGGATATTAAATTATTTTCTTTGTGATTAGAAACCATCTCTAATGATCTCAATTCCAAAATAACCCACCCAGTGCACCCCTTCTGACTTTTACCCGCTCATCATACTTCACATTGTAAACAGACCTTCATACAAGATAACTGCATCCAAATTTAAAACATACCGCAGCTTACAAAATCTCATCCTCCTTGCTCAGCTTGGTTTCAGTCAACATCACAGTCCTTTAATAGCAGCACTACCCCAGCCTATTAATATCACCATGGAAGATGAAGCTCCTACTGAGACCATATTTGAGGCCTAAGTAAGACTTTCATGATAGTTTCCCACAACCTCAAACTGCATGAGCTCACATTATGTAGCACTGGCTCTTGTAGTCTAATGTGGGTACCTTTTAACAAAGTACTTTCTACCTCATTTTAGGAATGTTACTGGCTCAAGAGGTGGCCATTAGCCTGTGCTGTCACAAAGTTCAGAAAATGCAGTGTCTTTATACACCAAGCCCTTAGATTTATTTTTCACTACTGACATTGCAGTTGGCCATAAGGAGAACAGTGCACCCCTGAGGTGCTGTCCTTTCAATGTTTAACTGAAGTCCCATCTGAATGAGCTGGAAGGAAAAAATCCTATAGAACTTACTACACATTTATGAATTATAAATAACCTAATTTATATATCACTGAATGGTTAATAGATTATAAAATATGAGTATATAAAAAATACAAATGTATAGAAATAAAATAACAAAGAATACACATGCAGTTCACTTCTTATTTTACCTTTGTATCCAAATAAAATATATGCTTGTTTCTTAAGATCCACACTGGATCTATTTTACAAGATCGAAATTTGAAAAGCAAAATGTGAAGACGGTATCACTGAATGTTGAAAATATCATGTGATCATAATGCAGAGTTTTGCATGATCGCATGATCGCAAACCAAAGAGCAGAATGTCAGTTAACAAATATCGAAGAGAGGTATGTCCAGCAGCACAGACAACGATACAACCCTTGCTTTACAGTGAAAAACAACCTTTTGCACTATCTACACAATAATAGTAACCAAAATTCTTTCAATTGACTACTAATTCTTTATCTTTCAACTTTTACTGGGTCACTGACATGGGAGCATACAACAGATTTTTATAAATTCCTCTTCATTTGCTACTGTAGTCATTATTGTGAGATCCTTACATTTCTCCTTAGATTTTAGCTTGCAGTAGCAGTACTTCTTACGTTTTGTACATTTCTCTAAATTATATAAATAGTCATCCAATATAAGAATATCTTTTGTAACTTTGTGGTCTTGCAGACACCCTCAAAAGAGGTGGGTGCAAGCTGTGCTGTCACTGCCATTGTACGGTTTGGTGTTACACCAAATGCATGTATACAACAGGTTATGATCACATTTAAGTAAGTACAGACATCAGAAAACATGATTTTCCAGTGTACAATGTTTGCATAATAAACAGTGTATATCTATAGCTGTATGGTTACTTTTTAAAAGCACTCTGTCTTTTCTACTTTACCGTACCTCTTTTTGATACTGTGCTAATCAACTTCTATATCACTGTTGCAGTATTCTAAACAGAAGGGATCTTCCACCCAGGGCATTCCAATGCTTGGCCAATATACAAAGCCTAATGATTTCATATGCATTGTACATCATACTTATGTTCCCCATACAGAACGTAGGTCATAAAAGGGCAGTATGGATGAAAATACCCAAAACATCTTTACTGCCAGTTTGGGCACCATTATTGCTAGTTGGTCTGACACCTTGTTGCTCTACTGAATAATTAGCCACCAGATAAGTGCCGTGTTGGAGCTGTTTTTTATCTCTTCTTGGTCTTGTATTTTATTTTACTATCTAAAGTTCATGCCATTCAAGAATGGAAAATGTCAGTGTGGGAGGCAGATTCCTCTTAAAGATTATCACAAGCAGTGTCTTTTTTTGTTTTGGCACTTCCCAAGACCATACCTCTTGTAGTATCTTTAAGGCATTTGTGGCAAAGACATTCAGATGCCATTTGTCCTTTCTGGCCATTTATCTTAAAAAACGATACCTTAAACAGTTAGTCTAGGGTACCATGGCAGAATCCTAAAACCTCAAGATACTCCTGCTAGTAAGAAGAAGGTCAAGAAGTCTCAGCTGGAATTCTTTAGCTGTCCAGCCTCCACTGGATGTCCCTCCAGAAGTGGGTAATAGCTCTGTAGGTCACTCGGGGTCTACATCAGATTCCTCTGCCAAGAATCCTTTGAAGGATGTAATGGACCAATCTTTTCACACATTTTCTGAGGCTTTGCAAGTGTCTGCTCCAGATGTCGAGGGTGAACCATAATTCATTATCTCAGAGGGTCCTAGAGGGATTCTGCAGATATTGGTCAGGGAGGAGGTTCTCTTACTGAATCTTGCCAAATGTCAGAACCTCTGGTATTTTTTTAGAAATGACGTCCCTTCCAAAAAAAGACAAATAATGAAGCATGTTTCAGTATGTTCTAAATATCCACAAAGGGAATGGCAAGAATTTTCTCAGGGATTGTTTTCTGCCTTGATGGCCCTAAATCCTCCTCAACAGGTTTCGGTACCGGTTTCTCCTTGGACCTCTACCCCTTCTAAATAGCATAAGGAACCGAATTCCACCAATGGGGTTCAGTATCTGATGAGGGGTCAATGTCCTATTCTTCACAGATGCCTTCACCTTTGCTTATGGTTCTGATGAAGAGGAGTCTGTTAGCCCTGAGTCTCCTTTTGAGGAATTGTCCCTTGAAGACACAATTGATAGGATGATGGAATTCTTTAAGTAGGATTCTTCACAAGTGTCTGATATTCAGAGAAGATATTATGAGTTGCTTCAGATGAATACTCCTTTGTCGGTTCCTTCCGTGTTGGCTGCCTTGTTAGATACTTTTATTGCTGGTTCTAAGTCTCATGATTCTCATCCTCCTACTCCTAAGAAACAATGTTAAGTTGTCAATCTCGCCTTCATTCTTGCTTGATGGGTTCGGAGCCGATCCTCGGCTCCGACTCGGCACTTGCTTTAGCTCGAGAACTCCTTTTACCAGCTCGAGGCAGCCCCATATCCCATGATGCAAGGCAGGAAGTACCCAGATCTCGTTTGCCGCTTGGGAGGTCTTCACCAGCTCCTGGTAAGTAGTTCACATTTGTGATATTTCAAGCCCCTTTTAGTTTAAAACTAATTTTTGATAGTTTAATTTTAATTTAACCTTTTCTGACAGAAATCCCTGTCTCTTTTAATTTTTAGTTAGTCAATTTTCCTATCCCATCCCCTGTTAGGGTGTGTGTGTTGGTGTTTTTATAAAATACCTCTTGGTATTTGTTTAATTTAATTTTGACTGGTGTGTCTGTGTGTGTTTGTGTTTAGGCACCATGTCAAAGAGAGGGTTTCAGGTTTTAAGAAGTGTGACTCGTGCTGTCAGAAGATGTCTCTGACAGACGGTCACACTTCTTGCCTGTACTGTTTGGGCCCTCTTCACCTGCAGGACTCCTGTGCTATTTGTCACTCCTTCAGCCAGAGAGTCCTGCAGGAGAGAACAAGTTGATTCTCAGGGTCTTCTGCCGGAGGGCTCTCCGGCTAAGTCGGCTCCACAAAATCAACTAAAACTGCCAAGGCCCAGGCTTCTGTTTCTAAGCCTGCGGCCTCGAGATCGGCTCCGCCGGAGCCGATTCTGGATCCACAGCTTTCGCGATGGCTATCGGTGCCGAATCTGTTTTGACTTCGATGTCGGCTCGATCGGCTCCGACACCCATGTGGCAGGCATCGTGTCGGCTCCGATCGGCTCCGACACCGTTATTTTGGCTGTATCGGCTCGGCTGGAGCCGATACATCGAGCGCTCTGTCGGCTCCGAAGTCGGTGCCGACAGGATCAGTATCGGCTCCGATGGCCCATTCCAGGAAGAGGTCGAGGTCTCCTTCCTTGGAGCCGACAGCCTCTTCTATCGAACGGAGCCATCGGGCGCATCTTCAAGGTCATCCAGGTTGTCAGATCATGACCTAGAGAGTGGTCAGTAGATTACTCAAGTCACAGGTACTGGCCCAAATGTTGCACAGTCCGTCTCAGCAGGCGACTGTTGGTCCACACCGTTACAGTTCCTCCTTCAACTCTACCCCAGAGCTTGGAGTTGGAGTCTTCGGGCATGGTTACTGCTACGGCTGGAGGACGGATACCCCCTTCTGTTCCTTCAGCCCCTACTCTTATCTCCTCTTCCTTAGAGGGATTCGGTGGTCGGGCTTCCATGGTCTCCTCCGAGGGGGTGAGTGGCATCGGACCCTTGTCTGAACCCGCTCTTCCTCTTGGAGCCTCGGCCTTGGTGAGCTCGGCTCCGACATCTGCCTCGGAGACTTCCCTTCGGTGGTTCCTGGAGTTCCTAGCTCTTGAGCGGGTTCTCTCGGACCTGCCTGGGAGGGAGCATTCGAGGTGATGAAGAGTGTACTGGCCACTGGTATCAGTCAGCAGTCTGTTCCCGTAGCTCCTCCCTCTATGGTACCTGTTGACATCTCTGCCACTTCTCTTGCTACAGGACCCAGAGATCCTCCGCCTGAGGTTTCCCCATTGGGAATTTCTCTTCCGAGGATTCTCCTGATGTTTCGGGAGATCCTCCTAGGAAGAGGACTTGTAAGAGGAAGCATGTAGACTCCAGTCTGTCACCACGGATACTGACTTTGATGAGTCAGAGGGATCCCTAGATCCCCTCTGAGGATGTCTCCTTTTCAGACATCCTAGAACTTCTCAAACAGAGGGGAAACTGGCCCACCAACAATCCCTCTGAGGATGAGTCAGTATACCTAGAGGCGTTTGGATCTCGGCCCTCCACCTCCTGGGTGTCTCCGCCTTTGACCCCTTATGCAGGTTATTGCACGAAGGCGTGGACAGCTCCTGACTCTGTAGAGCCAGTCCCTAGGAGGCCTTCTAAATTTATCACTGCCCCTAGTGACAAACAATTCCTAACCAAGGGTGTCCCTGCTGATGCCATGGTGGTGGCTGCGGCCACCAAAAAGGAACTTGCAGATCCTTCCGTGCGCAGCCAGCCTCCTAATAAGGACGGTAGGAGCATGGATAGGTACGGCAAGCGGATGTTTTCCTCAGCGACCTTTGCTATGCTCGCTGAATTATCTTTGTCACTTCACCAGACTCCAGAGAGATATCCTGAAGGAGCTGGGAGAAGTAGTTCAGGATCCTACAGCTGCAGGGGCTCAAGAAAAGATTGCTTCGCAGCTAGGAACCCTCAATTCCATTGCTAACTCCTCCATGCGGCTAATATCTTATGCTGCGGATGGAGCGAGTAGGCACAGGTGTGGCTCTTAGACGCCAAGCCTGGATGCGACTATGTGATTTTGGATCCCTTTAAGGCGTCCTTCACAAATTCTCCCTTTGATGGGTCAGCTTTGTTTGGCCCTCAGGTGAAGGAGACCTTGACCAGGTGTGAACAGGACGGCAAGACTCTTTCTGCTGTTGGAGTCCGTTTTCCACCCCTTCTAGGCCTTATCCCAAAGGACAGAAAGGTGGGAAAATGTGGTTCCGTAAATCCCAAGGAGTCAGGATTCACGTGGTCAGTTTACCCCTAGAGGCAGAGGGGTAACAACAACAGACGCTAGAGGCAGAGGGGTCCAAGAACCAGGGAAACAGGGAGCCTCTCTCTGATAAGCCCTTTCAGCATCCCTGAGGTGTTGCCCGGCTGTCCCTCCTTGGAGGCAGTCGGGGAAGATTAACACTGTACCCAGAAGCCTGGCATTCCCTCACTCAAGACAGATGGGTACAGTCGATCATATCCAAGGGTTACATAATTCCTTTCGAGGAAAGTCCTTCCCCTCAAGTTCCCTTCCAGATGTACCACCCGGTCTAAGGGACATTGCAGAGTTAGAAATCGCAAAACTACTGCAAAAGAGCCATTCAGCCAGTTACAATAGACCATTCAGAGCCCGGAATCTACTCAAGGTTCTTTTGGTCCCCAAAAGACGGGAGACTGGAGACCAATATTGATCTCAGCAGACTCAACAAGTCTGTCAGGAAGACAAGATTCGAATGGTCACTCTTCAGTCAATTCTGCCCTTCTTACAGAAGGACAACTGGATGTGCTCAATAGATCTTCAGGATTATCACATCAAAATTCACAGACGCCCAGGAGATTTCTCCGCTGGCTGGGGTCCAGTCATTTCCAGTTCAGAGCCCTGCCCTTTGGTCTCACTACAGCCCCAGAGTGTTCACCAAATGCATGGCAGTGGTCACGGCTCACCTGAGACGTCCAGGATTCCAGGTGTTTCCAGATCTCGACGACTGGCTCCTGTCAGCCACCACCAGGCATCAGCTTATACAAGCCAGGGATTACACAATAGACCTTTGTTCTCATTTGGGCATCTCAGTCAACGAAAAGTCATCCTTATCGCCCTGCCAGTCTATTACCTTCATAGGCAAACTTAAACACTGTTCGGATGTCAGCTACCCTTACAGAACAAAGAGTTTCAGACATTCAGACTCATGTCAGGATCATTCTGGCCAGCAAGAAAGTACAGGCCAGAATGGTTCTAAAAGTATTAGGTCTCATGGCTGCGGCCATTACTCTTCTTCCCCTGGCTCGATTCAACATGCGCCTCCTTCAGTGGATGCTGTTCACGCAGTGGTCATACCAGCAACTCCCAATGCGTCACCAGATTCTGGTGACACAAACATGCAAAGAACATCTTGCTTGGTGGATCACATCATCTCAGGTTCACCAAGGCAGGTGCTTTGTACCTCCGTCCCTGATAGCCACTGTCACCACGGATGCCTCCCTGATCGGGTGGGGGGGTCATTATCAGGGCAGGATGGTTCATGGGACAGGGCAACCGTTCGAGTGGCGTCTGCACATAAATGACCTGGAGATGAGAGCAGTGCTTTTAACGTTGCAAGCCCTCAACGACTTTCTTCCTGTAGGGACAATTGCAGTCCACACAGACAACATGTCTGTAGTTTGGTATATCAACAAACAGGGCGGAACCAAGTCCTACCCCTTGTGTCGAGAAGCGCTCAGACTTTGGCAATGGGCGATCTCCTCTCATCGGTTTCTGGTAGCAACGCATATCCCTGGGAAAACCAACATTATAGCGGACAGATTGAGCAGAGCTATTCTCATGCCTCACGAGTGGTCTCTCAAGCAATCCATAGCGGAAGAGATTTTTCTGGAATGGGGTCGTCCATGTTGCGATCTTTTTGCTACTCCCCAAAACAGCAAATGTCCAGACTTTTTCAGCCTCTTCCCTCTATCAGGCCATCCCCCCAGAGACGCTCTGACCCAGGATTGGCCCCAAGGACTTCTTTATGCCTTCCCTCCATTTCCTCTGATCCCTCTGGTGATCCAGAAAGCTATCGTTTTGAGAGCCAAATTGATTCTCATTGCCCCTTACTGGCCTCGACAAGTTTGGTTCCCGTTCCTCCATCATCACCTTTTGGTGCAGCCGTGGCATCTGGACCCAGTGCCAGATCTACTGATTCACCAATCCGGTCAGCTGCACCGGTCAATCCCTTCTCTCAACCTCACAGCATGGTTGCTCCACTTCCTTCCTTAGCCAGGCTTCCTTTGATCTCTAACCCAGTTAGAGATATCATAGTAGCTTCGCTAAAATCCTCTACCAGGAGGATTTATACAAGCAAATGGAAACGTTTCTCTTATTGGGCTAAGGCCCAAAATATTGATCCTTTTACTGCCCCTGTTCAGGCAGTTCTGGACTTCTTAGCAGAGATTTTTCATGCAGGCTCCTCTTCTTCCACAGTCAGAGTTCAATTGGCTGCTATTTCCAATTTTCATGTCGGGATAGCAGATCATAATATTATGTCCCATAGGCTCTGCAGGGCCTTTTTGAAAGGAATTTTCCTACTAAAGCCTCCAATCAGGAATCCTCCTCCTCAGTGGGATCTAAATTTAGTGCTGACATCCTTGATTCTTCCCCCCTTCGAGCCAGCTGTTTCTTGTTCCCTGAAATATCTTTCTTGGAAAACGTTATTCCTAGTGGCTATTACATCAGCCAGGAGGGTGTCTGAACTTCATGCTCTTTCGGTTCGACCCCCCTACTTGATTTTTCACAAAGACAGAGTATCTTTGAGAACTAATCCATCCTTTTTGCCTAAGGTCGCTTCAAAAACAATCTGAATCAATCCATTGATCTCCTGTATTTTTCCTAACTATTCAGATAGAGCTGAACAAAAGCTACATTATCTTGACGTCCACCGTCAGCTTAGATATTATTTGGACAGAACAAAAATTTAGAAAATCTGATCAACTTTTTGTTTCCTATGCGATAATAAAAAGGCCTTCCTGTTTCTAAAGTGACTTTGTCCAGATGGCTTTCTTCGGTCATCATTGAAATTTATACGATCAGGGAAAACAGCTGTGCTCAAAACCTAAAGCACATTCAACTAGGAGTTTAGCTACTTCTACAGCCTTTCAAGCTAGACTGCCTTTGGACACTATTTGTGCAGCGGCCACTTGGGCCACTCCTCACACTTTTGTTTCCCATTACAAATTGGACTTGGCTTCCAGGGACAGAGCCAGTTTTGGCTCTACAGTCCTCAAGAGTTTGTTCCATTGAGCCACCCAGGATAGAGGTGCTAGGGACGGTCCCATCAAGCAAGAATGAAGGCGAGATTGTCAACTTAACATTAAGAAGTTATGTACTTACCATAACGTTCCATGTTAGTTGTCTTCTCGCCTTCTTTCTGCGACCCTCCCTCCTTCCCCCTGGCCTGGACAGACCTTGTATAAGAAGCTATTATGCTAAAGACCATTCAGACCTGGTCCTTTTTCCATCTGTAAGTTTCTTCTTCCTTTGGGAAGTATTTTATGCTTGGTGTTATTGCCCTTTGTCAACAAACGAGATCTGGGTACTTCCTGCCTTGCATCATGGGATATGGGGCTGCCTCGAGCTGGTAAAAGGAGTTCTCGAGCTAAAGCAAGTGCCGAGTCGGAGCCGAGAATCGGCTCCGAACCCATCAAGCAAGAAAGAAGGCGAGAGAAGACAACTAACATGGAACGTTATGGTAGGTACATAACTTCTTATTATAGGTTCTATAAGATTCCGGAGGCTTGTCAATTTTTATTTAAATGTCTTTCTGCTAACCCTGCTGTGGTGTCAGTCTCTTCTGGCAAACCTTTTAAGCTTTTACCTTCTTCCAAATTTTTGCCTTCTGATAAGGATAGTAGGGCAATAGAGAAGATTGGTAAGAAAGTTTACACTGCTTCTACTTTGGCCTTTAGGGCTGTTAATTCCCAGACTCAGATGACCAGGTATGCTCTGGCCTTGACTGCTCAGGCTTGTCAGGTTATTAAACTCAAAATAATGAAATATTGCCCCTTTTATTATTTTGTATTGTACTATAATTGCATTGCCCTTTGTTCATAGATTACTACTAAGCTAACTGCACTTGCGAGCAATTTTTTAAGCCTAGCCAATTATCCCTTGCGAGAGTCAAACCCTGCAACTTGTGTTTGTAAGGTAAACACTTTAACCATTAGGCCACCCTCCCAACCCAAAAAAGAGGAGCAATAGATATACCCTGATTTAAACCTGACTCACGCTTTGCATTTAATCTAAGCTGCCACTTGGAAGTGGAGGTGAGAGAGACCAGTGGCAGCTTAGATTAAATGCGAAGTGTGAGTCAGGTTTAAATGAAGGTATATCTATTGCTCCTCTTTTAAAATAATGGGCAACACAAATGATTTGAGTTTAATAAAGTGTATAATTGTGTGGATTTTAAGTTAATAATGTTTGAAATAAATTTTTGTGATAAATGAATTTTAGTATGTTTTAGATGGAATATTTTAAGCCATGGTACTTTAAATTAATTAACTAGGAAGTAGGTTTTAATGATGTAATTAATTGTTGTATTTGTAAAAAGTATAAAAGGAAGTGGTTTGTCTTTTAATGGTGACTCTGATGGAGCCCAGTTGCTGGCGGGCGAAAGCGCTTAGTCATCTATACTATTAATAAATGGAGGCTCGTTTATACCACTGGTGTGGTTTATTATTTTTAGTTTTTAAATATATATAGATATATTTGCCATTGCCAATACCTGATCTTCCTTGTAGCTTACCCGACTTCAGCACATCATCTGGTCCATATAATATATATTTTATTTTCTTTATTTTCTTTATTTTACATTTATTTTGCATTTGTTGACTGGGCTAGTCCAACTGGATATATGTCCATTGTCAGTGGAGGCCCGGGGAGAAAAGCTCCAACAAACAAAAAACACACTATCATTTATAATATGAGACATTTACAAATACAGTTAAATGTACAGATAATCATCCTATACATTACATTTTGTTACATTTCTGTAAACAGAATCATGGTACATTTCAGCTATGGTTAGCCATGCAAATATTTTGCTAATAATTTAGTATGAGAATACTTTCATTGTAGTTGACTGAAAAAAAAAGTAGGTTATACACTCTCTTAGTAGTTAACAGAAAAGTAACTAGTTTGTACAGTAATGGCTATAAATGCTTTGAGAAGTTAGGGGTAGTTAGTCAGGGTTAGAACAAGGGCATACCCACCGTGATTTAAGGTATGGCTTCAATTTGATTTTAAATAACGTTATAGAGGTAATGGTGGTTAGGTGTTTTGGGAGGGAGTTCCAGGTTTTCCCCACTGTATTGGCGAACAAGGAGTCACCGGCCAAGTTGTTAGCTTTGCCTATTTGTACAAGTAGTTTATTTGATGAGCGTAGGGTCTTGAGGTTATTATAGGGGGTGAATAGGTTAGTAAGTTTTGGTGTGTTAGTAGGTTGGCACAGGATCTTGTGGGCAACTGCTAACTGATTAAATAATATTGTATTTGGCAGTTTTAGCCATCCTAGCTGTTTAAGATTATCATAATGGTGGGGGTCTGAAGGCAGATCCAGTTGCAAATCTGGCAATATTATTATAGGAGATTGCTAGCTTGTTGATGTTGTTTTATACTTAGTTTCGTATATATAGGTGAGGCATAAAGGAGGGTAGAGATTAAGTGGGTATGGGCAATGGTGGTCCTGGTTAGTGGTGACAAAAGGATTTAATCCTATATAGGGATCCTAGTTTTTTGTTGACTGTTTTTATAGTACTATTAATATGGAAATCAAAGGTAAGGTTGTTGTCAATTAGAACCCCAACAAGTTTAGTAGTACAATCAGGAGATATAATAATGCCATTGATTGATGTGACAGTAAAATTAAGTGGGGAGCCCCAACGTGTGGGAGTGAATAGTAGCAGTTTTGTTTTTTTGGGATTCCGAATGAGGCATCAGTGTAGAAGCCATTTTTCGACTATGTTAAACACATTTTGGGTTATGGACTGCAGGACAGATGGCAAGGTGGCAGAGCATATTAGCGTGGAATCGTCTGCATATTGGATACAAGTAGCTTGAGGTATAACAGAGTATAGGTTGCTTACAAAAATACAGAATAGGAGATGGCCTATATGGAGCCTTATACATACGTAACATACTCTTGATTAACTTAACTAGTTTCTAAAAACGAACCTCATAATAGCTTCTATATATCATGTTCATATTATCATGTTGCACCTCTCTCCTGCTTTACAACAGAAGTAATTTTCCTCCGAAAACCCTCACTCTTTTATTGAGTATAGTGCTTCCTCCATACTTTTTTCTACAGCATTATTACAACAGGCAATTTATTCAGTGGTAAACACCATGAAAAATCACCAGTTCCAGTAGCTCTTGATTTGTTGCTTTTTTCTCAATGCATACCTCATTTCCTTCTTCTACACTTCCCCAAAAATAACATCAAAATATTTTTTCATAATTACTAAATACAACTTTCTCTAACCCCATTCCTTTTATGTTTATTTTTCAGCTAAATTTTTAGCATATATTCTCCATACATCATGTCACTTCAGATTTCTTTCTTTTTCCCACCTGAAAACTTTTCCAGTGTAATCTCTCTCTCTCTCTCTAAATATATATATATATATATATATATATATATATATATATATATATATATATATATATATATATATATATGTATATATATATATATATATATATATATATATATATATATATATGGATCTCTACCTGGTTACCAAAAGAACACAACGCCAAAGTTTAGAAGAATGAGACGAAAACAACAAAAACATAAAAGTACAAACGTTCACATCCTCAAACTGCATTTTGAAAATCCAGCTGTTTACCTTCAGTACAAGATTTTTTAAGTTTTGGCACCCCCACATCCCTTGCAACTTACATATACTAACTTTGACATCACACCTGTATGGAGATGAGTGAATTTTCTTTTTTTACTCCAAGTGATTTTTATTAATCTTTCAAATAATTCCATTGTATAATAATCTTAATACATTTTCTGATAAGTAAAACAGTATGATTAACTATATACAATATTTACAGTTGGCCTGAAATTAAAGGGTGAATTTTCTGATTGTCACTGTAGAGCAATCTCATTCAAATCCTTTCTGGTTTCAAAAACAGAAAGTTCTATATAACATTTGCAGCTGGTTGTTCGATGTTATGCAGTTCGAATTTCTGAGCATTCTTCTTTTTATGTTTTCATTGTTTTCATCTCTTTCTTCTAAATGTCAGTGTTGTGTTCTTTAGATAACCTGATAGGGATCCATATATATATATATATATATATATATATATATATATATATACATACACATCTTATTATTCATTCTTCCTTTCGGTATACTACCCATAAAACATATTGCAATTAAGGATGATGATAAAAATGATTTATCAGTCCTAGAACTCCTTATTTTTAGTCATTATAAATTATCCTCCCATTTTTTTATTTGGTTTAGTCTTTTTCTCCTAGAAAAACACTATACCCAGTAAGTCTTTATTTTTGTAGGAAACCTAAGCACTCCTCATAATAGCAATCCCATCACTACAGAAATGATGTGACTGTACTTTAGCAGTTTTAACAAAAAAAAACTGTACTATCTGCTGCTGCTTTAAGTAGTTAATTGCATTGTATTACATCATATCTGTTAGTTGTAGGGCTGTTGTAGGTAGTTTGTGTGGCCTTGTTACAGTTGGGTTCCAAACCAGCTACTGTACATTAAAAAGGGGTTTTTCTGCACCTTTGTGGCAGAAGTGTGCTGCTCTAACCTGTCTGAGTTGGGGATTGCTGGTGGAAGACTTATTGTGTGCTTTCCTGATTGGTATTTAGCTTAAAACTTGTTTCTCTTTGCTTGTATTAAACCCTCACATCAATTCGCAGTGGCCCGTAAAGACGTAAAACACTAGAAGCTCAGTTTTTCCCTAAACAGTTGTCAGCGAAAACCTTCAAAGCTTTTCTGCTGCTTTAGGAGCAACTCAGTTGTGCACTGAGCAGCATTGCCTTATTGCTCAACCTTAGCCTACACAAAGTATAGGTCCCGCTTGTAGTACTGGTGCTACCAACAAAGTCCCGTCAAATTAACCAATTCCCTTTCCTAATAAAATATACAGCAAGAGCCTGCTATCATGGACAAGCAGTTTCCCATCATCTCTCTGGCCAGCCTGATAGACATGGGCATCCTGAGGCAATGTAGTAATTGCTTCATGTATACTGACAATCACTTACTCCTGAAACAAACAAATACTTTATCTCAGAGATGTAGTTACACTATGAAACTGGAGGCAAGACTCTCACATAAGGACAAATCAATGCCAAACAGGTTGTCAGCACACACATGCTTCCCGCACTAAATAAGGACATGACACATAAACTCACATATGCAGAGGCACTCACTAGTAACTTACCAAAAAATCAGAGGCCTCCCAAATGGAAACCACTTAAACACATGACAATGCAAAAAGCGACCACAACACATAATAACACACACACCAGTGTCTCAACAAATAAGCCCATAAGGCATAATACCACAAAACCTAATGTATTGGTCATAGCTGATTCCTTTTTGAGACACACGGAAGTTCCCGTCACCAAGCTGGATATGGAGTGGGTTATGGTTAGCTGCTTCTCAGGTGCTAGGATCCATCAAGTCACTCAAGCACTCAAGTCAGTCAACCACAAGTACTGGTAGGACTTTGTTATAGTCCATGTGTGGTTGAATGACTTCAGATGTGCCTCACTTGACTATATGAAGAGAGACATGACTGAGCTCTCAGATTATGTGTCACAAGTAGGCATAAGCCTAGCCTTAAGCAGAATTCTTTCTTATGCAAGGATGATGACACAATACAAACAAAAAATGTTTGACTTTAAAACTGGCTTAGCTTTGGTTTCAGTCCAAGTGATCCAATATCTGTCAGCCTGGGAAAACATGGTTGGGATTCCACACTGCTTTGCCAGAGATGGTCTGCACCTGTCTCCTCTAGGCTTTTGGATACTGGCAAATACACTAGCCATCCCTACTTTGCCTTTTTTAGCCAGTGTCAAAGTAACCAACCTCCCAACATAACAAAATCCTTTCTAGAAAAACTCAAGGTACTGTTGCTTAATGCTAGGAGTCTAAACAAGAAACTGCACTCTCTGGAAGCACTCCTCACTTTGGAAGATACTGATGTCTGTGCAGTCACTAAGACATGGTTCAAAGGCACAGAAAGTGCCCTGGCTGTGCAGGGCTACAATGCCTTCCATAGATTCAAACCACAAACTGAGAGAGAAAGAACCAAAGGAGGAGGTGTATCTTCAGACTATTCAAACAGTATACATTTCTTGAGCTACTCCATGTCTAATTAGCTATAGGCAAAGCACCCTACCACATCATAGCTAGTTATATGTCCCCCACCATGAAACAGGTAAAACATACTGTATACCTGGACTTACTGGAGTCACTTGCCATATAGCCCAACACCTTACTCATGGATGATTTTAATTATCCTACCATTGATTGGGAACCATGCACAGCCACAAACATGCTGGCTCAGAGGTTGTTGGACTTTGTCAATGCAAATGCTCTGGAACAGCTAGCCAGCACACCCACAAGAGGCTTAAATGTCCTCAAATTAGTACTCATTAACATAAGAGAGCATTGCACCCCCCCATGTGATGTGTCCTCCCTGGTAAGCTCGGGCCATAAATCAGTCTCGTTCAATGTAATTATAAGACCAGATACTCCATCAAACTCAAAAATGCTTAAGAATTTTTCAAAGACAAATTACCTCCTACTAAATGATGGCATAAGAAGTTTCAAATCCCCCTCAAATGCAGATAATATAGCCTCTTATGCAGAGGTGTACAGCAATGCCCTGTATAACCACATAAGCAGTTGCATAGAATTGGCTGTACCTGGCCAGATTAGAACCAGGTCTTGCTGAAAAAAAAGCACCTCTGGTGGACTCCTAGTATAAACAGGCTATATAACAACAGAAAGAAACTAATGTCCAAGAACAAGAGGGAACTGGCTTATCAGAGCAAGAAATCCCTCTCTAGCTTAAACAAACAAAGCTAATTATGAAGCAAAAATAGCTTCCCCTAGCTAAGGGTAGTCACAGGGCATTCTTTAGCTACATTTGAAATCTAAAAGGGAATACCCAGCTATGTGCTGAACTGGTTGTGGACGGCATCACCCATACTCAACCGAAGGTAATTGCCAACCTGCTAGCTGGTAGATATGGAACAAACTTCACTTCCCTTTCCCTTCCAGTCATCCCCCAATGTATACTTGTCACCATTCCTCAGTCTATTATTTCAAGAGAGCAGGTCATCTTGGTGCTCTCCAAGGCCAAAAACACACAATCAATGGGACCAGAGAACATCCTGCGTTGCCTTTTAAACATCTTAAAACATGATCTAGCAAACCCACTTGGATCTTTGTTTAACCGCAGCCTGTGAACTGACAAAGTTCTGGCAAAATGCACGGCAGCAACAGTAATCCCTCTGCACAAAGGGGGACCATCAACTGACCCTACGAATTATAGGCCCAAAAGCTTGACTAGCCTCATTTTCAAGGCAATGGAAAGAATCTTTATGGACCTTATTATGAAAGACATAGATAATTTGCAAACTCTGGACCCAACCTAGTTCAGATTCGTTAAAAGTTGATCATGCCTGTTAAACATGGTTGACTTCTTGGAGAAAGTCACCAGGACCGTGGATGAGGGAAAGATAGTGCATGTCACCTATCTTGACGTAGCCAAGGCATTTGACACAATCCCCTACTCAAGCATTATAGAGAAACTCTCCCATTTGGGAATTAACCCTTACATTACCAGATGGTAGCCAACTGGCTCACTGGAAGTACACATAATGTCAAAGTGGGTGACTTCATGTATAGTAAAAGACCACCAGTGGTTCTGTGCTGGGACACTTTCCGTTCTGAATTTAATTCTCAGAAGTCCAGGCAAACTTGCATGGAATGTAGCTGACAAAGTTCACTGATGATTGGATATTGGGAGCAATCACTGAGTCCCCCAGTGATGTTAATATATGCAGACAGGGAAAACACAAACAAATGATTGGTGGCAAAGCCATGGATTAAAGTTAAATGCAAAAAATGCATTATTATTCCTTTTGGAAAGCTGACATCCCTGCTAATTGCAAGTGTAGGCCCAGTGGTATGTGATTTGGGTACTCAGGTTGATAACAACCTGAACTTTAACCACCATGTGCCCATAGTTGTAAAGAAATCCTTCTATGTGGCACATTGTGTAAGTAAAGGCATCACAACTAGATCTAAGAATATTATAATTTCATTATACTCAGCTCTCATCAGACCAGTAATTGAGTACAATGCTCCCTTTTTGCATGTACCTCAACAACACCTGCAACAATTGGAGAGACCACAGAGGTTTCTCACCAAGAAATTACTGGGTACACAAAACAAGTCTTACACAGAAAGACTGAAATCCCTGCCATTGTATTCTGTATCCTACAGATTGCTAAGGGGTGACCTGTGCCTGGCTTACAGAGCAGTCTCTAACCTGGTCCTGATGGATATGCTATGCATTTGTAAAGCAAACTGCATGAGGGTCATTCATTCCAGGGATCTTAACCTAGTCTCTGACATGAACAGGTCATGCTGGAGAGATAGATACATCTCCCAGAGACTGCCACTTCTATCCAACAAACTTCCAGTTCACGTGGAACAGAACCCCGCCCTGACCCTATTCAAATGCAACCTAGATCCATAGATGGGTGATCACAAATTCACTCCTGGGGTGATGCTCTTGTCCCTCCTGGACAGAGGAAGTCATTATTAACTACCATAGACCCTTACATCTGTGAACTTTACTCACCTAACCGTCAGCAATTGGGGCAACTTGGGATAAATATGTCTAAGCTTGTAAAAGATCTAGGGCCGTTAGCCTAGTAACCTTCTATGAAGCTATGAACCTTGTAGGGTTGTAAAGGAACTGTGTTTCTGAAATTTAATAGTCTTGTTCAGTGTGACACTTACTGTTCTAAAATGCAAATGTAGAGTAAGAGAGTTTGATTGTTTAAGGCATGCCCAGATTTTACTGTTAGAGATCATTAGGGATTTTAAGAATTCTGTCATCCATGGCTGCCATGTCTATTTTTCCTTACATAATTTTAAGGGTGCTAGGCTCTCCAGGATCTTGTTTCTCCTTTTAACCATGTAGGTTAGTGTATGAGTAGCTGTGGGTACCCAGCTTATGACGTGTCAGTCTTCTTGATGTATAACGTGCTTGACCTGCCGTTGCAGTAGTTTTGTATTAATGTGTAACCGATGAGCCAGTGAAACTCTGGTCAAAAATTATGTGATGGCAAAGGTTGCTTGATGGTCACAGTGCAGATGACCCAGACCCTAATGTTGTCTTTGCTGGCCCTTGCTGGCTGTAGAGCTCTTCAGGGTTATCATTATGATTGGACATATCATGGCTGAAATCCACAATGTAAAGTAATTTGGCTTTGATAGATGCCGCTGCCCATGCAAGAATATTCTCCAGGACACTCAGTTTACTGATCGGAATGTATATTTTTGATAACCTTCAGGATTTATAAGGATCAAGCAGGATTTTAATTGGCATAACATTGGTGCTTTGAAATACCAGTTAAGGTATGTCTTTACAAGAATACACACACAACTGCCTCATTGTGGAATCTGTCTTGCCCATTTTATGTGTAAATTGTTGCATTCTTAATTTGAAACGTGAAGCAGGTTTCCAGAAGACACAGGATCTGAATTGTCAGACTGCAAATGCTGCAGAAATTAAGATGAATTACTTTTAGGCCACTCAATTTTCTACATAAGAAGTTGAAAGGAGAGGATAATAGCTGACAGAGGAAGAACAAGATATATGGAGGATTTGGTTTGCCCGAAAGAGCTAAATATTACCTGACTTAATTAGTTGAAAGTATTTATCAGCAAGATTAGTTATTTATTTATTTTTTGGCTCTTTTCACTAGTGCAGTAGCACCAAGACCTCTTTGGTAGAGTTGTATCATACTGGGGTTTAAATGATTGCTACTCACATGACAAGCTGTATGCCCCTGCGCTAAACTGAGTGGAACAGGACTGAATGCAGTAGTGCAGATTCCTAGCTAAATAGATTCATTGCAGCTGAAGAAAAAAAATTTAGTTCAAAACTGCAGATCCTTCAAATCTGGACTTTTGATTATATTGTATGGAGGTTATTCTTACTGGAATTCATCAGTTTTGCTTGTGGTAAATACCTTATAAATCAAAAACTGAAGTATCAAGAGAAAAGATTGCAGGACGTATACATGAAACAGAATAGCCAAAGCCAAAAGGAAGCTTGTTACTACTGAATCTTCTTTCCAGATAAATATTACTGTGACTGGAGCATGAAATGTGAGAACTTTATACAAGTCAGGGAACTGGCACAAGAGGCCAAAGAAATGGACATGTATAAGACCGAGATATTAGGCCTGAGGGAAATATGTTGGATGGTATCTGGACATATAGACTTGGTGTCTGGGCATCCACTGTTGTATTCCAGACCATAGGAATGGTGTGGGATTTATGCTAAGAAAGCAAATAAAGCCCTGCTTGAATGGGAGCCATTTAGTGAAAAGATTCTTACTGATAGGATCCACTTACACAACAAACTAAGAGAGTAATGAAGAATTCTATAAACAGCAAGAGTGTGTGTTCTGGAAATAATTCTCAAGAAAGACATGATTGTATTAAGTGATGTTAATATCAAGGTGAGAGGTAGTTGTCATCCAGATAGCATATTAGAGGGAGTGAAATCCTGGAAACTGTGAACGAGAATAGCAAACCATGCAAAGTCTTCTGCGAATGGAGCAATTTAGTTTTTGGTGTCACTGTCTTTCCTCATTACAAAATATATAAGGTCATTCTGATAATAACAAAGCAAATCAGATATAACATCTGACAATCTTGTTGTGATGAAGGGGGTGTTGACTTAATATTAGATCATATCTTACTAATGGAAAATGTTATGATCAAGCATGTCAGGAAGGTTGCTCCAGTAAGAAAGTCAGAGTTTAATACCTCCAAGCTTAGAACTATAACGCAACAAAAGGAATTTACTATCACAAACAAATTGCAAGCAAAGGCAAATGTAGAACATGGAGCCCCAGAAAAGAAATTGGTTCAAATTAAAATACTCTGACTACTATAATAGAAGAGATGTTTGGACCATGTAACCATGATTATGTTTCTCTTTTGCCCATACTTATGGATGTCATGCAAAGAGGTACATATTGTTTCCCAGGGACTGGACAGTCTGGCCTGCCCTGTTTATGCTGATACTATTAAAAATTTCTTGGCTTGAGTGTTTCCTTGTGGCACCCCCCGGTGCAGTCCTTTGCAATATATTTTTTTGAGTGTTTTACCTGTTTACATTAGCCCAGGCACAAATGTTACTAGGAACTAGGGCAAGTAGTTTAGAAAAGTGGAGTAACAGGTACTGTGGAGATTAATAATTATAAACTCTCATAGGTAGACTATATAAATATTTATTCTCCTATTTATAATGAACTGTATCATTTATTTGAATATATTGAATGAAATGAAATTTTCTTACAATTACTTGAACTGCCTGTATGGGGGACCTCTTCCCTTATATTGTTTTGTTCCACTTACTGCTGTGTCTCCTCTCTATTATGATAAAATCTGTCAGCAGTATTATGTAGTAGGAAGTATCCTCACTGCCAGACAAAATTCTACATACACTGTCAGTATAGCATACACATGATAGGAAGCAAAGGAGAAGACTTAATCTACCCAATGTTGCACCTTTATTGAGGGAATTAAAAGTTTGTACTCAACCTCATACCACGTCACCCACAACTAATACCTGTATAATTATTTTATTATTTACATTTTATTTATTCGTATTGCATTTGTGTCTTGATTAATGCTGATTAGGCAACATGTTAACAAAATGTTGGTGTTGAACTTTATTGTAGAAGAGCTGATGGACTTGCATCTACTTGTCTCAAGACAACCCCTGTTACTTGAAACACTTTACTCCACATGAATGTACATGCAATTTATAAACTGTAGAAAAACATTAATAAGCACATTGCCTATGTCTCCCCCATGAGACCCATTGTAGCGGGTAGCAACTCCTGCACAGAGTCCATTTCTATATTCGTTGAAAAATTCTTGAGGAAACGCCTTGAACATTCAAACCATATATTAAAGGATACTGAACAGTTTGTTAGGGACTTATACAGCTTCACCTGTGAAAGAGAACAACAGGTTGAACTGAAAAAGATATTATTGGTCAGACTTGATGTTGTGTCACTTTTCACTGTCATTTCCAATGAATATGGGATCCAGAGTATTGTTAAATTGATGTTGGATGCACAAAAAATATGATAGCAACACAGTGAATCTGATACAATCCTTACTGAACTTAGTTTTAGAGAACAATGTATTTATGTTCAGGGACAATGTATACTTACAATGCAATGGGGTAGCCACGGGTACATCATGTGCTAATAGCTATGCTAATGCAGTAATGTTGAAATGAGAACAAGATAACATAGCTACAAGCAAATTCAAGGATGATGTCCTGTTCTTCTGTAGATTTGTGGATGACCTTTTTCTGATATGGGGGGGGGGGGTCAATAGAACAACTCGTTATTTTTCAACCATATCAATATCTCATCACATTTTCTTAAATTTACTATGAATTGGTCTTTTAGTAAGGTCAACTTTTTGGATGTTTCTGTCTTACAGGAGCTGAATGGCAAATTAAGCACTCAAATGTATAGGAAGGAGTGCCATGTCAACAGTCTACTAAGTAGAGACAGTATGCACCCTCAATTTGTTTTCAGGAATATAGCACAAAATCAAGCATATAGGGCTTCTGGATTGAATGCCAGAGAAATAGACTTTACAGCACAACTTAATAAGATAGCTACAGCACTGACAGAAAGAGGCTATGACCAGATGCTTGTGGACCAGAGCATTAGTACTGTTAGAAAACTCAGACAGAGTAGAGCCAAACCTTACTTTTCAGAACAAACTGAAGATACTACACCGAATATAAAGACTACACAAAAATAAAAATGTGTTTCAGTTACTCCAGAAATATAAGACAATACACCAATATCATAGATAGTCACTGGAATATTTTGACCTCAGATCAACACATTTGTAATCTGATAGGAAGGCATCAACAGTTCACCTTTAAAAATAAGAAATCATTAAGGAGACAACTTTGTAACCCCAGGGACCAAATTATGACCATGACCAGTGATAGTACTGGGACTATACATTATACTAAATGTCAGTTTTGCAAGTTCATTGATCCAAGGACAGTTTTTCAACATCCAGACACTGGAGAAATCTATACTTTAAGAACTAGTGCTAAATGTGATTCATCTCATGTGGTTTATTTAGCAACTTGCCAGACCTGTCATAAATTTTATGTTGGCAAGACTGACAGACTACTGAGAGACAGGATTAGAGAGCATATATACCACATAAAAAAGGGCAGTATGTTTAATGCCCTTGCGAAACATATTAGGAGACCAATGTGCAACATATTTTCACATTTAGGGTATTAGGTAAATGCTGTGTTAATTTAAGAGGAGGTGACATCAGAATCCGAACTGAGAATTTACAAACCAAATGGATTCGAAACTAAGAGCAAATATTGGTCATGGTTTAAATGATTGTGTACCATTGAGACCTATTTTAAAGAATAGACCACTTCGTAGATAATATTGTGTTCTAATTCTGTCATATCTTTCATTTGTGTATATTTGTTATAGATATATACAGTTTATCTTTTAATACACCATTTGGTATTATATTGACATTGTTTTATGTAGTTTGTGTTTTTATGTTACAGTTTATGTAACTGTTACTTTATTTCTTTAAGAGAATTACTATCAAATCATGTGATTCACTGATTGTTAGTATAAAGACAGGTGTGTCTGTACTTTGTTCTATACACCTGAAGAAGCCTGATGGTGAAAGCGCTTGTGTTTCTGCAATATAATTATTTGGAGAGCCTGGAGCCGTACCTTAGTTTTATTTTTTCATTTGGATACAGACTGTGTTTGTTACTGAGGTACCTGGTTCCTGTTGGAACTGTCTTTTACTTACATTGCCTATGTAGTTTTTACATAACAGTAGAAGCAGCAAGTAAGGAAAAATGTTGAAATGCACACTTACCTTGCAAAGAAATGTAGCCAATGATAAGAATGTTTCTGTATCACTGACTCACTCAGCCTGGGAGATTGCCATGATGAAATCTTCCATAGCATGAGGAGGGTCTTGGCAGCTGCTGGGGTTTATATCATGAAAATTAGAGGCAGTTATATTATTTAGGTACAGTCTAATGAATGCTGCTGAATAGCTGCTTCTAGGCTGTTTACTTATTAACCAAATCATGCTAAAAGGTAATCATCAATAATCATAACAGGGACATGCAAAAATGTAAAAACGTACAGTGTTTTCATAGATGGAAGTACTGAAGAGCATAACCAATCTCATAATTAGGCAACATGCATATACTACACACATTTCATGTCATCTCTTGTACCTGGCAACATGCACACACTGCACAAATTTCATGTTACCCTTTACACCTGGCAATGTGTGCATACTGCACTCATTTCATGTTATCTCTTACACCTGGTAACATGCACATATTATACACATTTCATGTCATCTCTTACACCTGGCAATGTGCAAATACTACACACATTCCATGTTATCTCTTACACCTGGCAATCTGAACATACTACACACATTTCATGTCACCATTTACACCTGGCAATGTGCACATGCTACACACCTTTCATGTTATCTCTTACACCTAGCAATGTGCACATACTACACACATTTCATGCCATCTCTTACACCTGGCAATATGCACAGACAACAAACATTCCATGTCATCTCTTACACCTGACAACATGCACATACCACAAGCATTTCATGTCATCTTTTAAACTTGGCAATGTGCACATACTACACACATTTCTTGTTACCCTTTACACCTTCACACCACTCTGCCACACCAACATTTTGTGTGCTACATTATTGGTCACACATGACAGGTCACATTACTATGATGCCTTATGTTGTGCAGCAAAGAAAAAGTCAATCAACATGACAGGACTGCCACAGTTCTCTAGAATGAGACTTGAATGGACATGTTTTCTAAGAGTACTATATGTGACAGAGATTCCTAATGGCACAGCAAGGCAAGTAAGATTTTCCTTTATCTGTAGCATAGGGACCACTGAGAGCACCTGACTGGGAGTTTCTTTGAGGGCTCCCCAGAATAAAGTGGATATCTTGCACAATTGTGCTAGAGTGTTGTCTGATGTTACTGGAAAACCTCACTCTGGTGAGATGTGTAGGTAGGACTACAGTGACCTGAGCAGGTGCCATCCTGACTTTCTTAGTTGCTGGAAGAAGAAGTAAGACTAAGGACACCCACAATGTATTATAAATATCTGTTTTGTCTGTATTGTTTGTCTAATTAATACTTGTATTGCTTTGTAGGCACATTAGTTAATGATACAGTATTTTCTAGTTTGGGAAGCTACAGAGGAGAATAATATTTTATACTTAAGAATGGAGAGACTTTTCAGTTGGAGGGTGTATACTATTTCATTTCTTTTTGTAATTATAATTAATGTAGTAGTATGTTTTACTATCAGCTAGCAGCATGTATGTGTGTGACACTGTGCAAACAATATTACCTATGTTAAGATGTGTAGGCATTTGTGTAGCACATTTAGTGGATTTCTGAATATGAGTCGAAAGCTATACACATTATCTGTAAGTCTGTTCTTTGCAGTTTGTTTGCTATATACCTGCTATGCATACACAAAAGAATAGGTATATTATGGCAGAGGTACACAGGTTTAACATGTTATTGTAACAAAAGGAAATACTGCCAGTCCACCTATCTGAAATTTTGTAAATAAAGTATATGTCATTTTTGAATATCAACATGATTTATGTAGAAGTGCAACAAAAGGGAGATACTGCCAGCACAGCTGTCTGGAATTTTGTAAATGGTTATGTGTCATTTGTGAATAGCAACATGATTCATATGCTTGTGTTACAGATGTATTAGAACTGCATCTCATATTGTACAGACGTGTTGAAGAAATATTTTGTAAAGTACTGAGCAGAAATGTATCTGCACTATTGTATCTATTGTATATTATTTAACAGGGGAGACTGAAACACAGGAGATTAATTTTAAGTATTTACTGTGATTTTGAACTCTGATGTAACTGTGATTATTTACTGCATATTTTCTTGTTATAATTTTATTATTTATTATTAAATATATGTAAACCGTTCATTGTGGCTGATATTTGTGAGACATATTTAAGTTCTGAGAGTATTTGCATATTTATTTAGTTATACTGTGGGTCACTCTTAATAGCCTTGCTCTTGGTCAAAGTACTGTTTGGATTAATAGTAACATTATACAGTAAGATTGGACACCCTTGGTTAAGAGCCTTAAAGTAGCTGATAAAGAGTTGGCTGGTGGCAGTAATAACTACCTTATAGTCTGGGAAAAGGGCTGAATAGGTAGCAACCCCTACCAGCCATTCCCAGGTGTGTGTGTGTGTGTGTGTGTGTGTGTGTGTGTGTGTGTGTGTGTGTGTGTGTGTGTGTACGTGTGTCTGTGTGTGTTTGTGTTTAAATCAAATCTCAAAGAGTGTGTGTATCAGCTACTTGGGCAGGGACAAGAAGAACTGGCTTGACAGAGGGTGCTGGAGGTCTTGGCTTGGCCACTCAGCTGAGATCTCAACTCTATAGCTGTGCCAGTGGGGAGTCTTATTGGGGAAATCGAGAAAGAAAGAGAACCCAGCACCAGACTGACTGTGGTCTCTGTGTGCTCTTAAGGGTAACTGCACTTTACTGTTTGTGTACTTGTCATCCACCCAATGTACAGTCCCACACTGGTGGTAGTGGTGAAGACTGAGGACTGCAGATCCTTGATTACTGGGCAAGTGGTGGGGTGCCACAGTTATAACAGCTTTCTATAGACACATCAGTTTCCTTCCTACAAGTTATACAACCACATCTTCACACATCCAGAATGCTATCTATGGCCCTTTTGTCGAGATGGCATCTTAGCATACAGGCAGTTATATTATAGGTACAAGCAGTCAGTGGGACACCACCATATCCCTGTACTTTTTGGTAGCATATTACAATTCAGTAGTGTGTTTGCTATATTAATATATGTACACATCATGAAAATACTTTTTTCCCTCATCACTTCCTTCCCTTCCTTTGTCACTATCCTTTCTTTAATAATTATTTTCTGTTCATTATTTTATTTCTCTCCATTTATGTTTTCATTTTAAACAGCAGATGCAATGGCACTGCCTGTGTCATGGCTAAGGTCTCCAGTCCCCCAGCAGGCAGAGCCATCTTCTGCAAGTACTCCAGCTATATTCAGGTCAGACCCAGGTGATGCAGCAGGGACAGGCAAGAGCCATCTGCCTGACCCTGGTACTGGTTCATCATCTGAGTGTGCCATTACTCTATCCAGTGCCATTTGGAGGGCTGAGACATACGTCACATACAGGTAGATAGTGGATGTGATGTGGGAGCTGATAGACAGGTGACTAGAACCCTGCATTTTCCATCATGAAAGTTCCATTTTGCAGCTAACAGAGTCACATCATTGTCTGTCCTTGTTATCACTATCTCAGGAGGCCCAGGGGGAAGGACGATCATAGTGCTGTCTTTTACAGAAAGTCTTATCTGCCCTAAGTCCACCTCTAGTGTTTCCCATCCTTGTGTGTGAAATTCCTTCCCTGTTTGTTGTGTAGTCCTCCTCCTCATCACCAGTGTCATCCCTTTGTGTGTGTTTCCAAATAGTCTGTCTCTGCCCCTTCAGTGTACCAGCATCACCACTGTCAGTTCCTCCTCATCACCAGTGTCTTCCCTTTGTGTGGGTCTCCAAACACTCTGTCTCTGCCCCTTCAGTATACCAGCATCACCACTGTCAGTTCCTCCTCATCACCAGTGTCTTCCCTTTGTGTGTGTCTCCAAATACTCTGTCTCTGCCCCTTCAGTGTACCAGCATCACCACTGTCAGTTTCTCCTCATCACCAGTGTTTTCCACTTGTGTGTGTCTCCAAATACTCTGTCTCTGCCCCTTTAGTATACCAGCATCACCACTGTCAGTTCCTCCTAATCACCAGTGTCTTCCCTTTGTGTGTGTCTCCAAATACTCTGTCTCTGCCCCTTCAGTGTACCAGCATCACCACTGTCAGTTCCTCCTCATCACCAGTGTCTTCCCTTTGTGTGTGTCTCCAAATACTCTGTCTCTGCCCCTTCAGTGTACCAGCATCACCACTGTCAGTTTCTCCTCATCACCAGTGTTTTCCACTTGTGTGTGTGTCTCCAAACACTCTGTCTCCATCACCTCAGTTTGCCAACTTCTCCACTGTCAGTCCCTCCTCATCACCAGTGTCTTCCCTTTGTGTGTGTCTCTAAATATCCACCACCTCAGTGTGCCAGCATCTCCACTGTCAAGTCTTTGTCTATGTTATATGATTGAGCATTTGCTCCTTCTTCTGATACTTAATTATAACTGTACCTTCCCTTACATTTTTTCTCAGCTACCCTTCTTAGAATAGACGTCTATCCCACAAAACAGTCTATCTTCCTTCCCTCTCCCACTGCCATTCTTAACTTTCCTGTTTCCCTTGGTTATTCATCTCTGGTTGCTGTCTCCTTTTACTACTATCCTATACAACCATTTCCACAACTTTTTAAGGTCATAACAGATTTAAACTTTGCAGTGAGAGGTGGGGTTGGCATAATGGTTAATGTCCTTACCTCAAAGAGACAAGGTACAAGGTTTGATTCTGACCATGGGTTATTGGCTAAGCTTAAAATGCCCCTTCAGGGCAGTTAGCCGAGTATTCCCCTATAAACCAGTGACTCCTTTAAAGTGGCATGCTTGTTTTTCTGTTGTGTATTAGTGCATGCAAAAGCATTGTGGTGCCTACATCCTCTGTGATCATCTGTGATTCTCGTCACATTTCTCATTGCCTCAGGTTTATGCATACTGCAAGGGGCATTTCTAATAAGCAGTAAAGTGGGCTGTGATTTTCTGTCTGATGAACTGATAACTGACCTTGGACCACGTCCCACTGTGAGCTGTAACTAGGGTAGGCACACCATAATCATGCTGGACATCTTTCTGAATCTTAGGCAATTATGTCTTATTGTTTGACTTAACAAGATTCAAGCTGAGGTTGATACAGTAAGATGGGATGAGTACAGTTAGATAAAACAAAGTAAAGTTCATCATGCCTACTTAGTTAATAAGCCTGAAGGTGAGAATAACTAAAGGTACAGTTTGGAACAAAGGGGGTATTTTAAATGTTTCACATATATCTTTTCAAGAAAGGTTGGGACAATAAGGTTGCTATTTTCGATCTTGCTGAATGTGATGGAGGTTCATAGGTTCATAGGTTCATAGGTTGGTACTAGGCTATCGGCCCTAGGGCTTATACAAGCCTAGCCATAACAATTCCCTGGCTATTTCTTCCCATACTATGGAGAGACATAATTCCAATGATAAAAGGTTTTTGGAAATTACCATACCTTAACAATCTGAAGATGAAGAATCTAACTTCGTCCATGAATTTGGAAGGTACTTCACAGCACTTATTAAGGGACAGAAGCCATTCTTCAAGCAGAATTGACTAGCTTGTTGAAAGGTTTGTTTTAAAAATGTAAAGACTGCCTTTAAAACAATTTATGATGTAATATATGGATGACATTTGGCAGTGGACAGGCATTAAGGACCTGGTTTTTATTCTGTTTGATATGCAGTTTGCATTTATTTTGTAGGCATGTATATATGTATGCATTTTATTTAAGTGGAGAAGGCTATACTGTAATGCTGCCTTGTTTTATCCTTTTACTCACTAGATGGCATTATGTTATTTTATATCCTTGAGCGCATGTGGAATTTTGCTATCTATCTATCTATCTATAGAGAAATAACATATTACCAAAACTCAAATGGCAACATTGCTGAAACAGAAAATGTTGAAAATGTAATCAACTGCACAAACAGTTAAAAATGGTAAAATTATAAGAGCAGTGTTTTCTGCAAGGTGATGACTCCCCTCCACACCCTCTACAAATGTTATCTACTGTGATCAAAGCTGAGCAATATGAACTGCACCCATTGAAACACACACACACACACACACACACACACACACACACACACACACACACACACACACACACACACACACACACACACACACACACACACGCACACACACACACACGCACACACACACACACACACACACACACACACACACACACACACACACACACACACACACACACACACACATACACACACACACACACACACACACACACACACACACACACACACACACACACACACACACACACACACACACACACACACACACATGCACACACACACTACGAATGTTACCTTCTCAAGCACAAATATTCAAAACACTCATTAAAAAAAAAAAAAAAAAAAACAGTAAACTCTTCACTTTTTTTTGCAGGGAGGCAGGTACTGATGCACCCCACCCCACCATCTGCCTGTTAATTATATACAGCAATTCTGAGGTCACACTACAGTGAGGAAAGGGCAAATTCCTTTATTCTCACTGAACTACTATATTGTACAAAAGCAAAGTCAGCACATTCAAGAAGCTGATTTTTGATCAGCTGTGCCATTTGACAACTTGTGTATCATTCATATATATATATATATATATATATATATATATATATATATATATATTTGTCTACCTGACATGATCGAAATGTCAGTAGACTGGCTTTTAAAAAACTGTGACCAGAAAAGTGAAGTTTCATATGAGTGAAACTTCACTTTATCAACGTTTAGAAGACTGAACATTTCCAAGCTGAGCAAAACAGGAAATCCGCTCATTTCTGCACTGTAGTGCGATCTGATTTCCGCACTGTAGTACGATCTCAGACTTGGTATATTTACTTTGCTGCTGCTTTTGTGTGTGTCACTCCCAACCCATAAAGTACCTGCATGCATGTAGGTGCTGTCTTTAGAACACATCCCTCTTCTCCTTGATCACATGATACTCCCTTAGGTAAAAGAGATACTGATATCTACACACTGACTCTAACCTGCAATAATGAAATCATTTTCTACCTGTAGCAAATATACCTTCTGATGTTTGCTTTAAAGTGGTAAAGTTATTTTAAAGCCAGAATCCTTGACATATCTATTAATTAGTTTAGTAAACAGATATTAGGTTCTGATTTTGCACTTTCTGAAAACTTTGCAGAAACACATTTAAGCAACTAAGCTCAAACATTGTTTTTTTACAACTTAACTATTTTTTTAATTTCTTTATTTTACTTTCTATAAGAGTGTACAGTATGTCCTGGCTCTGTGTTATTCAGAAAAAAAATCTCAAAACACTGACATCCATATTTAGTCAGAACTTGCAGAATCCGTTTGTGATCTACCACTTGGTGACTATAAGTGCTGTTACTTAGCACCTGGTAGGATGACGGCACTGCAGGAAGTGCAAACCTTTTTAAAAACAATAGTTTTACTGGATTGCATGCCATCAGTTAATCAGACAGCAGCTGACAGACCATTGTTATGTACTTGGACATATCATGCAGATGTTCTTCGTGTTTCACTGTTGCAGTCATTACATTTGGCTTATCTGCTTGCAGGTAGCCCTCAGTCGGCCTGATTAACAAAGTCTTGGGTCCTGCATCGGTTGCTGTCCCTTCTTCTATGACGTCAGGTCGTCAGGGGTATAAAACATGCAGCCGACGCCATTACATTTACTTGCCCCAGATGTCAGGTGCTCCCCTAATGGGAAGCAATTAACCAGGACTGCGACAGTGAATACACTCGAACATCTACATTTATGGTAAGTGTACACAACTGTACTTTGTCAGTTGACGTGTCACCAAGCTACTAAACACTGACAAGAAACTGAACTGGCTTCCTTCCTTGCTTAGTTTTAATTGCTAAATGTTTTGTCCTCAGAACAAATTCTGAAAATATAAAACCAGTATATTACAAAAAAGCATAGTCATGAGACAGCATATCATTATCAACAACATGCTAATAAATACTTAATCAAATGCATGCATCTGTGACATTGACCTATAAATACAGAAGAATAAGAAGCATAAAAGACAGTACTACCATTTAATTGTTTTTTTTTTAAGTGTTTTGTTTTAATGGCATGTATCACCAACAAACAGGATCAAGAGGAATGTGTGGACGTCCTCTAAAGATGAGCAGTAAGGTATGTAACTCTAACTATATTTGCTGCAAAGACAAACAGGGGATGCATGTGGTATGTCAAAGGTGTCATCCTGCAGAATGCTTAGTATATTTCTTGATGCGCTAGGTTCATATATGGTTAAGCATGCCTGCTTCTTCAGCAGTTTTTGGGATAGAGCACCACCTTGTGTGGCTTCCTTAACATTGCACACCTCCTGTACACCTGCAGCTATAACTGCTCCCACTAGCTCTCCATGGACAACAGAATATCATGTCAATAAGAAGTGAAAAGATTCTGTCAACTGATAGGTTGTGTGCAATGTACAGAGGTTGATTACTAAAATGTATTAACAGCAGTTTGGCACTGCCCATGACTCCTACATATGGCATAAGAATCATCTATATTCTCCCTAGGGAAGTTCCACATGGACATCAAATTGGGAAATGCAGTCACTGTGGAAAACAGGCATATATATAAAGCAAATCACAATGTATAGATGTCTCATCCTATCCATGTGTTCCTATTGTGTTTCAGATGATGCAGGATATCCAGTGATATCATAGTTATAATGCTCATAAAAAACCCACACAATACTGGCAAACAGTTTAACACCACTGACCCACAAAGCAGAAACATGATTTGACATGTGCCCAGCCTGCTGCAGGCATGGTTCTACTGGTTGGATATATCTGTGTAGAATCTGCAGTATGATTCTGCCACCCTTTGTGAGATATACCTACAATGCCGCATGCTACATAACCTAATTACTAAAACCCTACAGAGCAGTCATCTGCTGAGGGATCCTTTAGCTCCACTAAAACTGCCTGACCCATGGACAGCACATTAACATCATCCAGGGATGCAGAGAGGCAGAATGTAGTAGCTGCATCACTGGCCAGCAAGAAATGATGGGAACAGTAAACAGCGGGGGGATAGAGGTCAAAAATCAGGGAATTCACTTAAAATGTTAATAGTACAGCAGACCTTACATCAGTGTGTATCTTCTAAACAATAAGAAGTATGAAACTCTAATGTATGTCATTGTTAGTAGACTGTAATCCTCAGTGATTAACCAAAATTTCAAACATTTTAAAAGGGACTGGAAAAAAACGTGAGGCAAAATCAGTGGCATTTGAGAGGTATGGGTAGCATGCTACTTGTACCTCAACCTATATCTACCAAGGTGTAGCATCTTATTGTGCAATCACCCTTCTGCACATCCATATCACCCTTTATCTCCTCTATGTTTGTCCCTGTCGAGCCCATGTATGCCCCTCCTACCTTTTGCATAGCTACTCTTGTTTGTCTATAGTCTTCCAACAATCTTTCTGTGCCCCCACTGCCTACCTTTCCCCACCTTTCACCCTGCCTCACAACCATTTTCTTATCCCCCAACAAAGTTGGAGCACTGCCTTCCTTCCACTTGCTCTCTTCTTTTATACTTCCATTCTATGTACACCTCTGCTTCTTATATTCCCCCATTGCCACTGTCCTATACTCTCCTTTAATGGAAGCAGTAAGTGCACTGGTTACTAGACATCTAACAACATGTGTCATGAAATGGGCTGCAAACTGTTTGTATACAGTACTTGTAAACAGCCTGCTCCAGTACATGCCAACTTACGCTACCTACTGTTTCAAGTATCTGCATTAGCTAACGCATGGCTGATCCCTTGCTTCACAACATACTGCTTGCTGTGCTATACATTTGTTGGTTTGAGGCCTTTAGCCATGTCCCATGTTGTCATTCTAGCACAGTTTGCTTCTCAGCCACACAGATAACTGTTGTTTGCACATTCATGTCTATTTTATGCTGCAGACCATCTCCACTACATGGCACAAGCCTTGTCCAGAATAGCCGTGCATCTCTATGAATCTAGGCCATTATTTTACATACATGACAACAGTGACAGCAATTATATGTATATTAGCTAAAATAGAGAATTTGTGCAGAGTCAAACCTACAAATAAAGTCTGGCTTTCTTCTTATAAGAATATAATTAACATTCCCAAACCATTTGTTAATTTATACAAATAAAACATGCAGTGTCTATCAGTCTTACAACTGGGTAAAACAATCGTAAATAACACTGCACAAATAAAATAGCTTACAGTCTTTATTTTCACATATCCATTTTCTCAGTTCAGAAACATGCAATCATTTTTACTTTTCATCTACACTGATTTTACATCTGTTTATAATTTGTAAAAATATAAGTATTTTTATTTGTCATCCATGTATGAACATAAAACTTTTTTGACTTATCAAGGTGACTTGCAATATTTATGAAATTCAGATTAGCTAGAAACGTATGAAGTGAATCCAAAAGCATGGCTGGCCACAATAATTGTTACCTGCTTTTAATTACAAATGCATGCTCATTAGTTCTTCTTTTAAGGACTTTCATGCTTGTCTCATATAACTTACAACAGATGGGCAGATTAACATGTAAATAAGTCCAGATGTTCAAAAGTTAGTCACATTTTCAGATTCAGTATTTCTACCTAACACAAGATATTTAGACCTGTAAAAAATCATTTCTGTCTCACATTTCATTTGTAACAGAATAACCGAATGACAAAGAAGCAAAACAATATTCAAATTACAGAGCAATATTTCCCCATACCTTGAGCATCTTTGTACATCTTCCTTCTCTATTCTGTGCCTCTAATTTCAACAGTAGTCATCCAAAGCAGCAATCAATGCATTAAAAAACTTTTATAATTTAAATATATTTGCTCACTATAAAATTAAAATAAGGTCAATTAAGTGAAGGTACAAGATGCATGCTTCTAGCTAGTAATGCTTAAAAAGAGACATATTTTATCAACCTATAATGCGTGCATTGTATTTTGCTTTGAATCAAATATATAAGCATAGTCATGCCTGTTTGTTTTTATTGCGTACCATATAGTGTTTCTGTCTCTTAATTTGGTACTTACGTATTATTGCAACCACATTTCGAACAGGAGCAACGGGTGTTTTCTAAGTCGTATAGCTGTTTCTGCTGTTCGAAATCTCATTGCGAAAAGACGTAAGTCCTACTTTCTTTTTTTACTTAAAGTATTGCTTTGTTGTCCATGAGACTCACTCAATGAGTATTATCACAACCACGTTTCAAACAGGAGAAATGTCGCTTTTCCAAGCCGTATACCTGTTTCTCCTGTTCGCAATCTGATTGCAATAAGACGTAAATACCATTACATATTAGATTCCTTTCAAGGTATAATCATTTCATTTAGATGGTAACAAATATGTATGATTTTTGTGATATTCTACTATCCAGTAAATGAATAAAACTGTAACTAATAATATAGGTCTTCTTTAGCCTTTTCCCGGTTAGGGGTCACCACAGCGGAACTCTGGTCCACTAATGATTGGCAGTTGATTTTTATGCACCGAGCTGCCAGCCCTGACGCACAACCTTCAACAAAGGTACGCCCATTCATGCATGTCTCCATGCAGAAGACGTTCTAGCTGAGAATCGAACCGGACAGCGTCTTACTGTGAGGCGACAATGCTACCGCAGCACCACCACCGCTAATATAGGTATGCTTTGAAAATAGATGGGGAGACGAGGAATATAAATGGGCTGTTGAATAGACACTGACTGATTAGTAAGACACTTATGGTATGTAAAAAGAGTATTTTTAAAACATTTTGCAGCTTTGGTTATAAGTATACTAATTTCATGCACATTGTTGTAAACCCTGACTTAGGTAAACTATGTTATGGTAACAGGATGGGTATCTATGGTACAGTGTCAGTTCTTTATTTGACTGTTTGTGAACGTCAGTATTTTAATGTAGGGGAAGCTGTTGTAGAACACAGACACACAGGGAAAACTGTTGTAGAATATAAACACATACGTGTTTTTGGGTACTCCTCTTCCTGCCTCATACACAATGTGACAGAGTAATAATTAGTAGTTCGGACACCCCTTTTAAGATTAACATAAATATTTTTGGCAAAACATAAGGAATTATCACAGGTTGGAAATGTGGTTATGATAATACGTAAGTACCCTTAATTTTAAAACTGTCTATCCAGCCTTACCAGATCAATACATAAATTATTAGTTGTACATTTCGTGGTCCTTCATTGCATAGACCATAATTATTGTATGGGTTTTTACTGTTTTATTTATGTCATAAATGATAGATGGAGAGAGAGAGAGATAGAGAGAGAGAGACAGACAGACAGACAGAAAATAATGACTGAGTTTGTGTATCTGGTTTCCTTAGTAAATACAGAAGCATGGTATAAAGGCTCACAATTGTGAGTGAGATCAGTTAATGAGACTAGATGGAAGGTAAACGTTTCAATTTTTTTCACAACAATTAGCTATCAGTATTTAGTTTTATTCAGTAAAGTATTATTTCCCTGTATGGTAAAGATTATATGGCAGCAAAATATCATTGTGCAACACCATGGAAAGTAAACTATTTAGAAGCATTATACTGATTGCACACATTTCAAAAGACAAAAAAAAAAGAATAACGAGAATGTTAAAGAATACATTCTAGGGGGACAGGAAGGAAGAAAACCAAAAAGAGGTATCAACATTTAGTGTGAGGGCTGTACTAGTACTAAATGTCCATATATTAGAATTGATGTGCTCAAATAAATGCTCATGAGGAAAATAAAGTACAGACATTATGAAGAAAACTGACACAATTAAATAAATTCAGAATGTTCCACACGTACATTAATAATCTACTAAATATATCACTACTGTTTTTTCTATAAACCAACTAAAATATTTTATTTCCTAATATACATGTGCCATAACTACTGCTATATCACAGTCAGCACCACTGTTAGCAAAAACAAACACACAAGGTATTTGTTCTGTCAGCATATTCCATATGAATATTCTTTAAATCTGTTTATTTACATCCCAGACCCAGTACAAAGGAAAATAATTATTAACAACCAAATGACAGAAAAAATATACAGTTTTCAAAACTATCTCCTGCAGGGATGCTATCTTTGTAGATTGAAGATGGTATTCATAGGCATTACGTGGATATGCTAAGTCTATCCCCATATTTGCAAACGAGTGCAGTTAAGCAATGATTCATAGAGGACACTTACACTAACGCATGATGGTCGAGAGTAAGCATAAGCAGATAATCTCATAATGAGATGTAAATTAAGAATGATGTAACCCAGAACATGCTAATTATGCATTGTCTCATCTATTTGCAATTCTTTGTGAAATATTCCACTTTTTGTTCCTTCCGCAGATAAATATAAAAGGGAATCCTGCCAATCCTATCTGCTTTGCAGTCTGTGAAAATGCTGCCACTTGCTGCTACCTTTGCTATTTCTCAGTGTGAGATGTTTATCTTGGCCGAGCCAAAACTGCTTGCATCCATTTTAACTTCCTGGTCAAGAAGGTGAGATATAGGCAGAAGATGGCTCACTATAAGTTAGATAATCAGGAGATACTTGATAGGCTCAGAGTGGACAGGGATACTATAAGGGTGTTAGTGAGTATGTATGACATTCTTAGGAGTACTTGAGGAATGTGTGGACTTCCTATCTCTTTGCACACTAATGAATGTGTAGACCTTGCTATACTTGCCGAGTTTGGAATAAGAGGTTAGGCTTTAGTGTATGGGGATGGGTTTGATATAATGACTGAGGTGTTTACCCCACAGACACAAGGTACAAGGTTTGATTCTCATCTTTGAAAGGGAAATTGGCTAAGCTTAAAATGGCCCACAAGGGCAGATGCCCTACTACTTACCAATGAACCTATAAACCTATTTCCTGGGGTCACCTCAGGACCAAGCCAGGACTATATGTGCCTTTTATGGGGTAGCATGTTTCCATGTGGAACTAGGTGCAATGAATTGCACCCATGTTGCAATTAGGATGCCATCTGGTCCATGAGGGGTGGTGGTACTGTAATACAAAAAGCTAGTATTTAATCATTTACCAATTAGCATGTGGTGTACGGGGGTGCACCACCAATGTCTCTGCCTAGCACCCTGATAGTGGACATGATTCCTATATCTGGCACACTAACTCATTCTACTGCCTCTTCCTATAAAGTTGGATGCCCAGTTATTTTTTTTTCTTTTTTCTATTCGACTTGAATAGTTATTCATGGTAAAGTGTATTACTTAATACTAAATCACTTTGAACTTGTTTTGTCTATCTCCTTTCTCACTCTCTTTCTCTCTTTTTTTTTTCAGGTGAGGCTTGGATATCCACTTGAGCCATGGCTCATGACACCAGTAAGAAATCCAAGTGGAGGTGCAGATGACACCTTCAACCAACCTTGTCCCAGACCCATATTGTCATTGTGGGAGTCTTTGGCCTCCTGAAGAGTCATTTTAGGTGCCTGGAGTTGTCTGGGAGTGCCCTTCAATATGACCCAGATATTGTCTGCAGGTTATTTACTGCATGTTGCATTCTGCACAACATGATCATGCACTGGGCTGGTAGTGAAGTGACCCATGATGTCAATGCAGCTTCCAGTTCCAGTCCAACTATGACAAACGATGACCAGCCAACAGCAGTAGTAAGGGACCCATATGGTAGGCTCATGTTTGGAACATGTCTGCGTTGGTCTAGAGGTTGTGTCTAATCTAGAACTATGGACCATGACTTTCAGGTTAGTGTTTCTTTTCTTGTAAACAACACACAGTATAATTGATGCATGCAAGTGATATCTGTGGGCTATGCTGTATGGTGCATGGTCAACTGTTACTGTTCATCTGACATTCCTTCTCATATATAAATAATTATTTTTTTGTTTCAGAAGAGTTACTCATATTATTGTTTATAAAATTCATGCTAGAGTGCTCACTAACTCCTGTTCAGTGATGTTGTAGGGCATCATATAAGGAATAATCACATTTTAACTGTTTTGCACAATACATTCTAGTGAGGTGTTATACCTAAGTAAGTAGGTAATGAATGTTGTGAAGTGGTATAATTACTCACAACTATTACTTCAATATTTAACTGGAGTCATACCTTGCAATTGAATGGAAAAATTAGCACATTGCATTGCATATTATGCAATGTTTTCTCAGGTTAAAGTATGTGTTATCTGTTGAGATACTGCACATCAGATTATTTTTATTTTGTCACACACATTAATCTGTGGCCTCAGGGACAAAAAATAATCATCATTTATGAAGTGGTGATGGTGAAGTGGCAGTAGTGTTTGTTTACATAGCAGGATACACATTTTTATACGTTATTGTGTTACCTTGAAAACCTGTGTGCTACTACTTTTAGGTTGTAGATAACTGCCAGCTATAAGAATGGCAAAGCACAAAGCATTGGTGTTAATGATGGAAATCTTATATTATGGCATATGGATAGCTTTCCATATTTCCATGAGGTTTAAGCAGCACCATTACAGGAATGAAATGTGTACAGCTGAAAAGTATTCTAAGTCCCCCACCCCCAGTTTTTTTATTCCCTTTTCAGTTAAACATTGACCTGTGTTTGTAAAGTTTAAATTGTAACTAATGGAGCTATCACAGTTGAATCATAGTAGGTCAAGGAGAGCTAAATGATGAGTTGATATGATGTTATGAACTACTTGATGCACATGATCCTAAAGAAACTGATCTGGCAGTACTGCAGGAATGCGATCAAGACCATGAATGAGAAGTTCAGGTAGGTGAAGATGAACACTAACGTGGTCTGTATGAAATATGTTGTGGTTGTCCCCCCATGACTGATTAGAGTACTTTCTTGAGAAGCACTTGTAGCCTCATGTGATCTGCTTCCATATGTCCAGACAGCACCCTATCCTCTTCCCATTCACATTCTTGCTTGAGTCTGGTAAGTCTTAACCACTGTATGACTGGAGGCAGCCACCAATGCTTGGTGTGCAACCATACTATGCATACGTGTGATCACAGCATTATCCTTACTCTGCGCCATTTCCAGGTAGTGCTAGAAATCCTCACACACACCCTGGAGGACTGCCCATTTCCAGCTAACTCACTTGGCAGTGCACTGAGCCTTAACAATGTCATCATGACACATTTGCTGCTGGGAAGCCAAAGCTTTACATGTTTCCTGGGGTAGCCGTAACAAATTCCTGTGTCTGGCTCCTCTTTTCAAAAGTGTCACTGTAGACATTGTTACCTTTAAATTTTTGCCATCATCCTCAAAAGGGTTCATATAGGTTTGGAGATACTGGTGTAGAAGTGCATGGATTTTCCTCCTACACAAGCTGTACTGTAATGTTGTCACATGCTTAACTTTCTGATGTACTGTCACTTCTTGCAGAGTTACTAACATGCTATGGGGTATGAGATCCTGTCATTAAACTTGGGGACTGTATGCCACTTTCGTCAGGATGCCTCATAAATATAACTATGCTATCATCATCATCCTCAACAGCCATTCTGCTGCTGATAGCCTCCACATTTATTGGTATACTGGAATTGTTTGTTTCTGCTCCTGACCCTGTAAAAATGGTCTGAAAGCATTACTAACAAAGAAATAGCATATACTGTATGCTTATTAAGGAGGTTTGGAGGACACTTACCATAGACACTGCCTTTATTGTCATTCTGTGTAGATATAGAAGGGTCACCTATTAATGGTAGTTATCATGTGTTGAATGTAATCATTCTATGTCAGATTTCAATTCTCTATATAAATAATTGTTTCTGTTTTTAAATCAACCTTCCTGAGCAGACACTTGTTGCTGCTGCCGACGTTGGTAGTAGCTAGTGTCCACATCCACTCCTTTTATCTTCTGTGTTATAGTTATCCCCACGGATAGAGAGGAAGTATTCCTCATCTGGTGTTAATGGGATATTTGTTGAAGGCCCAATCCAGCACTGGCATATGCAATAGCATTTTGTTTCATCTTGTTTCTAGCACATCCTACCATATGAAATGGAAAAGAGTTAGAAGCATGACACTGAAAATGGAAATAAACAAGCTGTACAGACAAATTAAATATAGTGTGAGACAAGATCAAGAACATTTTGAAGACAATTTATATAGCTGCATAAAATGTGGTAGGAGTGAGGGCATACAAATTGATAAACTGTGTGTAGATTCTAAAATGTATTCTCAGACACAACATATTATAGATATATTTACAAAGTTTTTTGCAAAACAGTTTGGTTCCACAAAGGGGTGATAAATTGTCAGAGTGACATCAAAGGAACCTCAGATACTGAAATAAAATCAGATTATATTGAAAAAAAAACAACGCAAACTGGATCCAAACAAAACCACAGGGAGCATACCCGTCAACCTCTTTGTACAAGAAATCTAGACAAAGCCTAAATTAATGGGGGGAAGGCCCAAAAATAGGGACACATTTTAAATATTGCTCTTATACTCTTAAAGAGTTGCTAAAATAACAAAATGTGTGTTCTGTAGGATATGGAGAACTCAAATATATGTCATTACTTAGTGATATCAATTCTCCATGAATTGCCAGAAAACCCCACATTTTATGAGGACTAGAACAAAAATATGAGGCAAAAATCTAGAAAGTTGAGAGGTATGACAGGGAGGAGATGGAATTAGTAATAATGACCTCAGAACACTTCAGCATGAACTTACATTACCATTATATCTGCTATTTAGAAGGTCATACACATATGGGGAGATTCCTTAAGATTGGAGACATGCACTTGTTAAACCTGTCTTTAAAGGAAAGGGGGTAGGACAAACTCAGACTCATACAGACCCATACATTTACTTTAATGTTGTGGAAAAATAATAGAGAAGGTTATATTTGATAAAATATTTCAGAATTGGAAAGATTGGAACTTGAAACCATATATCAGCATGCATATGTTGAAAACAGATCTATTACTATCCATAACATGATGTTCTATAACAATATAATAACAGCTATGAATGGAAACTTGTGCTGTGATGCAATTTATATTTATTTAACTTAAGCATTTGATATGGTTATACACAAAATACTGATCAATAAATTAGAACTAGGTATTGATGTACTCTTGATACGATGGATAGCTGCATGGCTTACAAATAGGACTTGACAAGTATCATACAGCAATCGGACAGGTGAAATTTGAGGTTACAGTCAGGGTGTCCAACAGGGCTCTATCCTAGGCAAATACTTGTTTAGATTGTATCTTTCAGCTCTATCTTTTTCACTTGAGGTATTCTACAGTCTGTATGCAGATGACTTACAAATGGGAAAACTGATTATGTGTTACAGATAGGTCATGTCTGTAAAAGAACATGACCTATATCGACCATCTAGGGACATGAGAATAATATGCTGATAAATACATCAAAGACTATGCATATGAGATTTGGGAGACATAAAGTGAAAGGTGAATATTTAATACAGTACACAGAAGCTGTAGGTTCATTTAAAGACATGGGTATATGGGGAGATCCAGCTTTGAGTTTTTCTAATCATATCAACCAATTAGTTAACAAAAAAACTATAGGTTGTATAAGACAATTTATAAAGTCTAGGAAATCAGAAATGATGAAGTTGCTATTTGTTAGTTACATCAGACCTAACTTGAATATTGGATAATAATATGGAAACCATATCAGAAAACAAGAATAAATAAAGTGGAAATAGTGCAGTGGAAATATACTAGGGGCATCCATGATGTCAAAATGTAAGTCATTATGAAAGACTAAAATATCTGTACAGTATTTCATATAGATATTTAAGAGAAACCTTATTCAGGTATACAGGGCATTTAGAGACACATCCTCTGGGAATGACTGGGGTTATAAAAAAGTAAGACAATCATCATCAGACAACCTATGTAGAATATTCTGTATGAATAAAAAGTGTACTAAATTGTTCTTTGAGAGAGTAGCTGATTCTTAGAATAGAGTAACAAATCACATTAAAACAAGCACTAGTTTAGATATTTATAAGTATAGCCTGGACATTTATTATGGGAAAAAGTGTTTTGGTATAATGGCAGGCTAAAAGGCCATTATTGCCTGTGCTTGAAATATTTGTATGTATGTACGTATATCATTTGTCCTCTTCTTGCACTGTGCTAATGTGGGGTTTCTATCATTGACAGCATTAATGCCCAGGACAAATTGAGTACAGGCTTTGCCTCCTTTACCAAGCACATGTTTGCCATATGCCCTAAGGGCTGCCATGAGGATACAGTTTTCCGCATGGCTGAAACCTCCACTATCTGCTTTGATCCCTTGTTTTGCATCATTACTGCACATGAAAGAAATACCACAGTTCTACACAAAAAAAGTGTACCTATGTAATAATCAGTCAAACTACACAAGAATGAAAGTGTACCTGTGATTCTCCTACAAAACAGTTAGGTAACCCAAACCCGATAACTGCATATATATATATATATAAATATATATATATATATATATATATATATATATATATATATATATATATATATATATATATATATATATATATATATATATATATATATATATATATATATATATATATATATATAGGATCTATATTAGAACATCAAAGTTTCAAAACTTTTTTCCTAGGGAAAGAATTCGGTTGTCCGTTTTTGTTGCTTTGGTATTTTCAGTGCTGTTTTGGAAAGTTACGGATCATGTTCAGGTAAGGGTGCGATTGAGTGTTAGCTAGGGTAGTTAGGGTGTGGGTTAGGTATGTGTGCGATTGTGCGGACGTGAGGGTTAGGGCGGGTTAGGTGAGTTAGGGTTAGGGCATGGGTTAGGTATGTGTGCGATTGTGTGGACATCAGGGTTAGGGCAGGTTAGGTGAGTTATGGTTAGGGCGTGGGTCAGGTAAGTGTGCAATTGTGTGGACGTGAGGGTTAGCGCGCAGTAGGTGAGTTAGGGTTAGGGCGCATGTGAGTGTGCGATAGTGATGGACCTTAGGGTTAGGGTTTGGGTTAAGGTAAGTGGATAGTTAGTGGTGTGTGTATAGTTTAGTGTAGGGTTAGGTGTAAGATTTTAGGTATATGTGTGTGAATTGCTGTTTGTTTGGTGTGCTTGTGTTGTGTGTATGTGTTTTGGAACAGCAAATTTTTTCCCTAAGAAAAAAATCACTGTTCTGTATGTTCGATGTTTTCAGCTTTCACTGAATAGGGCTCGATATTAGAACATTCGAAGTTTTGAAACTTTGATGTTCTAATATAGACCCTAAATATGTATATATACATATACATATATATATATATATATATATATATATATATATATATATATATATATATATATATATAGGGTACCTTTCAAATCTTCAAATGCTCAAAATTCCGACCATTACATGGTCAAGACCAAACGTTTGAAATTTTGAGTGCTCAAAGATACACTTTCAACGAAACCGTACGGTGCAGATAGGGAAAATTTCCCTTTTCTGTACTGAAGTGCGGTCTCGTTGTTGGTATATTTAAGTGGGGGGGGTGTGAGGGGCACAGCAAAAGTGTTTTTATCTATGTTTTCTTTTTTTTTTTTATGTTCGAACATCCAAATGTCGAACATTTGGTCTCGACCATGTAATGTTCGACATTTTGTATGTTCGAACATTTAACATAGACCCTATATATATATATATATATATATATATATATATATATATAAATAGATAGATAGTTCCCCTTCAAAACATCTAAAACTCATAACATCTAAAATCAAAACATCGAGACCATAACATCTAAAATACATGACATCTAAAACCCATAACATAGAATTGCATAACATCTAAAATGTATAATATTGAATAGTGTATCATCAAACGTGTAAATGTTATTGTTTAATCTGTTGATCTTGTGGCATCACTATGAGATGTTGTAGTTTTTATTTCTATAGTTATTATTTATATATTGTAGGAATTTATACTATTTATATAATGTTTATTTTGCTGCTCTGTATGTGCTCTGTATGTGTTTTTTAGGCCATACAGGTAAGTGATATAGACATTATGTGTACATTCTTTATGGTGATCGTTATACAGTGGGGTTAGGAAATTAACTTTTTCCCACTGTAGTGCGATCTCAGAGTTGGTATATTTAATTTACAGGGGGTGTGGGGGGGCAGGGGCCCCCACATGAGGGGTACAGGGGGCTTGACCTCCGCAGAAATGTAGGAAAAAGTGTGTTTGTTAGTTTGGTGTTGTTATATGTGGAGGGGATGTTATTTTCATGTGATATGCAGTGGTCAATGTTGTGATGCACATTTTAAATGTTATTTCATTCAATGTTATGGGTTTTAAATTTTTTGAGTTTTAGATGTTATGTTTTCTATCTTATTAGATGCTTTGAAGTGGAACTCTCTGTATATATATATATATATATATATATATATATATATATATATATATATATATATATATATATATATATATATATATATATATATATATATATACATACACAAAGTCTCAGTCCAGTCAAGTAAAGTTGTGCTGTACTAATGTCTGCAGTATCATAAATACAGTCTGAACAATAAAGCAACCACTTTTTAACAGATTCATCCTTCCCTTTGCTCATACTATTGTCATGTATTCATAATACTGTCATTTTTCATGTTAAACCATATGTATGCTCAGCCACCAACACATCTTTAACAGTTCAGTGCTTCCCAAGTAAAACATGTATGTTTGCATGCACAATCACTAAATAATACCAAAGTAAATGATTTTCACAGCTATCATTTCCAATGCTTCTGTACTGATTTTATACTTACAAATTACAACTTTACACTATTCACAAAAGCTATAGGAATATGACTTCATATTAGTAAAATAAACATTTATTAATGTAATTCACTAATTTTGCTTCACTTTGAAGTGTTTCATAATAAATTACTATATTTTTATTATTTTTTCTTACATTAAAAAGTGAGTAGATGCCTAAGCTATTTGTCAATTAACTTGAGTAATCACAAGGTAATATGGTAATGTTAAATTATTTAGTGCAAATTTAAGTCCATTAAACATTTTGTTCGCAGATTGGCCCTTTTATGTTTATCTCTATGAATCACATTAATATGATTATGCATAGGAAACCCAATTTTTCCGATACTTATCTCCATTTTAACAGCTGGCACCCAAGACATCAGAAAAAAAGCTGTGGTAAATGGCCAGCTGGTGAGACTAGACAAATTTATGGTTGAATGTAATAAGGTGATAGAAATGTTCAAATATAGAGGTTACCCAGTTGATTTATTAACAGAGATAAAAGAAGAGGTGATGGCTAAAAGAAGAGAGGGTGTATTTAAACCCCTGTTAGGAGGGGAGGTAGACAACGGGGGGGACCATTGATATCCCAAATAATATTAATAATCATAGAATAAGGGTGGTATCTGATGAAGTTTCTGATAGTTTTAATACAAATAAATGGTTTATTTACACTTTTAATTTGGATAGTTATGATATTATTGGAATTTTATAAAGAAATTGGATGATTTTATGATTAATAACAAAGTATCCAGAGTAGTGGGTGATAGACCAGTGAGCGTTTTTAGAAAAGACAGGTCCATTAAGCAAATGCTGGAAAGAGCAAACTTCAATACTAATGGATGATTAAAAGATGTTTTTAAATGTGGGAGATGTTCCCAATGCCCCTACATTAGTATTAATGATGGGATTAGTATTAAAGGGAAAACATTTAAAGCCTTGGGCTAATATAACTAGGAAACAAAATGAGTGGTGTATATTGCTTGCGGTCAACACTGTTTGGTGTTTTATGTAGGAAAAACTAGTATAGCGATAAAAGAAAGAATTTATGGACATATAAGTGACATTAGAAGTGCAAGGAATACTAATGCCCTATACAGACATTTAGTTTTGTTTCCCATGCACAGTTTAAATTTTTTCATAATGGTACAAGTTATGAGGAATGAAAGGGGCATTATTACTGAGGAATATCTAAATAAATGTGAATTAAAATGACAATTACTATTGAATGCTACGAACCCACCAGGCCTCAATGAAAGCTGCTCCATTTCATCTGTGTTAAAAACTCTTTCAGCTGGAAATATGATCAGTTTGTTTAAAGGGGCTATTTTAATAAGTAATTTTTATAACTAAATGTATTTATATGTATACATAAATATATATTTTCAATGGTAAGCTTTTCAACTCAATTAATTGATGGTTTTAATTGATAAATTAATAGTGTCAGTTGATTGGTTGACAATGGGTGGCCACGGTGGTGCAGCGGTTAGCATTGCCACCTCACAGCAAGAGGTTCTCCAGTTCGATCCTCGGCTGGGCTGCCTTCTGTGCGGAGATTGCATGGCCTCCCTGTGGTCACGTGGGTTTTCTCTGGGTGCTTCGGTTTCCTCCCACATCCCAAAGACATGCTGTATGTGGATTGGATACTCTAAAATTGGCCCTAGGCATGTGTGCCTTCTGTGGAAGGTTGGGCATCAGGCTGGCAAATGACACTGTAAAACTCCACTGCCAATCATGAGCAGACAGGTGGTCTGCTGTGATGACCCCTAAGCAGGAAAAGCCGAAAGAAGAAGAAGAAGAAGTTGATTGATTGACAATGGTGCCAGAATTGTATTTAAGTGTCTATTGAATGTGTTATGTTAGTTTTGATGAAGTCTATTGATGAAAGCGGTTAACTTTGTTTTGGGAATAAAAAGGTTTTTATCCAAGTGTAGTCAAGTCTCACTAGTGAATTATTCCAGTTGTTCCTTCATTTTTGGAAATTTTTAACAGTTCAGTACTTCCCAAGTAAAACACATATGTATGCACAATCACTAAATGACAGCAAAATAAATGATTTTTTCAGCCATCATTTCCAATGCTTCTGTACTGATTTTATACTTACAAATTACAGCTTTATACTATGCACAAAATCCATAGTAATATGATCATCATATTAGTAAAATAAACATTTATTCAATGTAATTCACTAATTTTAATTGACTTTGAAGTGTTTCATAATAAATTACTATATTTTTATTATTTTTTCTTACATTAAAAAGTATGTTGATGCGTAAGCCATTTGTCAATTAACTTGAGTAATCACAAGGTAATATGGTAATGTTAAATTATTTAGTGTACATTTAGGTTCATTAAACATTTTGTCTGCAGATTATGCCCTTTTATGTTTATCTCTATGAATCACAGTAATAGACAAACATCTATGGCCACTTTTTGTTGTTGTTGTTGTATCTTTCGGCTTTTCCCGGTTAGGGGTCGCCACAGCGGAACTCCGGTCCGCTAATGATTGGTAGTTGATTTTTACGTGCTGAGTTACCAGCCCTGATGCACAACCTTCAACGAAGGTACGCCCATTCACGCATGTCTCCACACAGAAGTCGCTATGGCCACTAATACATGCAATTCATTTTCAGCTGCTCATGAATGCGGCCTTGACTTGATGTGAATGCACTACAGACAGTGGCAGAGTCTACAGCAGTCCTTAGTAGTCCCCAGAATGCTGCTAGAATGCATTGATAACCTTAGATATGCTCACATCTGAATATATTTGGAAAAAAAAATAGTTCATATGTATGATAGTTTGTATAACCATGAAATGTAATCTCTGCCTGTCTAACATCATCTGACATACTTTCTCACCTCAAACCACTTAACTTTTAATTAAAGTCGATAATCAGACACATAGGAATATTTATTTCTGCATCCCCACACAAAAGAATTACTGTTGCCCTACTGCATGAATAAATGACATTCCGTTATAATACCTAAAATGGTAGCTAAGACAAATCCCAGCAGTAATACAAAGAAAAAATGATGATTGCATGCTGCTTTTTATCTACCATATGTGAATGTATTCCTTTAAATTGACAAAGTATTTTTTACTTGCCAATAATAACAGTATCTGGTTTAATGCCGTTGCTGGTTAACTGGATTTATTTAAGAGGTTGTCAACCCCTAAAACAGTTGTTTCTAAACATGTGCATTACAACCGTGCTTATAATTTATTCATTCTGGTTCTGGACCTTTGAATGATGGCAGCACCTGTGAAAGCATGAGGTCATGCCCCAAACTGGTCATACAAGGAGAATCTGATTATGGTCTACCTTGTCAGGGAGTCACATCTGGATAAGATCCAGGAGTGCACATGTTGTTCTGATTGGAAAACGATTTATATCTGACAGGAGATGGGCAAGTATCAGTCATCCCGGAAAGGGATCACTTTGTCCAGCCAACAGAGCTACCACAGGCATGACAACTTAGAAGTGTAGCTGGACCAGCTGGCTCAGTGGGTAGACCAGGTTGTACCATGGATGCCAGAGTGGTATAATTATAGTAAGTTTTATTATTTTCTTTGTTTTTTTTTTTGGTCATATTAAACATAGGTTTATTTACTGTTGCAGTACTGTAGGTACCAGTTGAATTACATACAGACAGCTTTTGTAAAGAAGTGATTTTGTTTAGGTAGGCCAGACATTCATTTGTTAGTATAATAATTGTAAAAGCAATTTCTTCCACAATATTAACTACACATACAAGATGACTGAACTTTCAGTCAGGCATCACACACCAGTAAGATTATGATTTGGGATGGGGTGGGGTTGCACTGTCAAGTTAATGTCCCACATATACTTTACTGATAAATGACTAGTTGTATTATGTCTGTATATGTTTTTAAATCATCCCTTCATATGCTTAGATTTTTTAAGGAAGAAAACTATCAAATCACACATTTTTGTGCAGTTAAGGAAATAAAAATTTTAATGAATTGCTATACTTTTCTCAGTGTGAACAGCTTCTGCCTGAACACAGCTCATAGACTGTTACATACAGTGCATAATATTTTAAAACAGTGTTCTACCAAATGTGTATTAGTTTGCTTATAACTTGAAGCAAAGGGAAGATTGGCACAGTATGAGAATTCAGAAAGTAATACATATTTAAACAAACACATAGTAAACAATTACTGCAGTGAATGGAATATCCTACCTAAAATAAGAGCTAGTCATATAAGTAATATTAAGAGGAAAAGAGATGAAATACAGGTAAAGAACAATTATTTTACATGTTCTTTTTATAGCTGAGAAGCAAATTGCCTACAACCAGTGACAACAGCAAAGAAGTACCACAAGGCTAGGTGAAGAAACTGGTAAGCATGAATAAAGTAGTAAACAGTATTGTGAGTGTTAACTGATTTCATAATATTTAAAGGTAAATAGAGTGCATTCAGTACATTACTGCAACTAAGAGTGAGATACGTAACAGAAATGCCAGTATATAAGTACAATATTCTGTTTTAACTTATTTTATTACTGTATATTAAGAAATAATTTATAAAGCATTGCTATAATAGCAATCAACAAACCAAGACACTGTACAACTGTATTCATACTTAATATTGTATTTATTAATATGACCGACCAAACACTGCTGTCGAGCTAGTAACATTTCCTTTATAACATATATTACTGACAGATACACTGCACTTCCTCAAATGGCTCATGATCAAATGTCCTCCCAACCAGTTGTTTTCAGTCACTTTTATACAGTCTATGTTTAAATCTTCTTGAAACATTCTTGGCATAGTTTTGGCTTTGCTGCAGACCATGTCAGTTTCTGTCCCTTAATCAATATTGCGGACCTCACCAGTTTTCTGTTTCCTCATCAGTTTCTGAGAAGATCAGGGTGTATCTTGTGATAGAAGAGCCATTACGTTTTGCACTGTTAGCCATTTCCCTTTGTTAGATCTGTTCTGCCAATTGAGTCTGTGTATGCATGTACTATCATGCTATTTCAGAAAGCCTCTATTTTTCATCAAGAGTCTATTATTATAGCCACCTGTTACTAATGTTTTAGGCCCACAGCATATTTTGTTGTCCTGCAAATGCATTTTTTGCTAGGCTAATCACACCTGTTTGCTGCATATTTCTTTCTGCATACTTTGCAGACTTTGTATCACATACTATTTAAAAAAATAATATGATGTTACTATGAGGGAAGACAACTTTACTTTTATACAATATTTATCAATTCACTCTTTTATTTTTAAAACAAAAACTTGAATTGTACAACAAAAGCATTTCCTCATTGTTTATGTGATTTTAATTATCACTTGCATTATTTACAATATAAATCTGGTTAACAGTTTTATCAATACAAATTGTAATGCACATACATGTTATCTTAGGCAAAAAGTAGTTGCTACAAATGCTATTAAAGCTGCGATGATGGTTTTCCATCATCCAGAAAACAATCCACTTAAACAATCACTCCAGTCACCATTCCAGGTCTTCCTGGATTTTATAGATACTTCAGTTATCCTATCTAAATGTTTACATATGGCTTCTGACTTGTCTGGAATATACATACAGCATTCCATGTCTATCAGACCCTGGAAAGCAAGTAAGAAATCAAGTGCCATCCTATTTTGTAGGGTCGTCATCCTCATAGCAGTCATTTCTACTGTTATATCTGATATGGCCCCATGTGTAGCACTGGTTAATACTTTCAATAGCTTGATGAGTTTTCTCAACTCCCATATGATTTTTCAGCTCTCATATTCTGATAATAGCCCTGCCCTTGCTATTACATCATCTCTCAAATCCATATGCTTTAAACCTTTTCCTCCTGGAGCATTTATGTCATGATTATAGATCCATGATTGATGTAAATTACCAATGTTGTTTTTTACCTCTCTTTTTCTTCACATTTCTTATTCTGCCTGTGAGGTATTTTTTCGATAAACATTGTAAATGCCATGGATAAACATTGTAAATGTTTCATGACTCCTGGCAACTAAGGTTTTAAGTCCTAGTTAAAGACCTCATTACAAACTGCCTACCAGTCTAGGCCGAAGCCTTAAAAACCCTCAAACTAACTGGACTGTTATTCTCAGCTCTTGGCTATCAAACCTGCAAAATTTTAAACCCTGGTTAAAGACGTCATTACAAATTGCTTACCAACCCAGCCTGAAGCCTTTCAAACCTCCAAACTAACCAGACTGTTATTCCCAGCTCCTGGCTATCAAACCTGCAACATGTTAAGCCCTGGTTAATGACTATTGAAAACTGCCTACCAACCCAGTGTAAAACCTTTCAAATCTCCGAACAAACTGGACTGTTATTCTCAGCTTTTGGCTATCAAGCCTGCAATGTTTAGCCCTGGTTAGAGATCTCATTACAAATTGCTTACCAACCCAATGTGAAGCCTTTCAAACCTCTGAACTAACTGGGCTGTTATTCTCAGCTCCTAGATATCAAACCTGCAACATTTTAACCACTGGTTAAAGACCTCATTACAAATTGTTTACCAACATAGGGTGAAGCCTTTCAAAAATCTGAACTAACCAGATTGTTATTCTCAACTCCTGGCTATCAAACCTGCAATGTTCTAAGCTCTGGTTAAAGACCTCATTACACACTGCCTACCAACCCAGAGTGAAGCCTTTCAAACCTCTGAACTAACCAGACTGCTATTCTCAGCTCCTGGCTATCAAACCTGCACTGTATGTGTTGATCTTATCTGTTAAAAGAAAGGCTGCCTGCACACCGCAGATACATACCTTGAACTCCTTCTCTCCTCTCCCTGTATTCCTCTGGCTTTTGGCAAACCTCTAGCCAAGGTTGTCAACACTAAGATCCCCACAACAGCTGATATTGTCTGCTCTTCACTATATAGTATCACTGCAGTCACATTCCCTTATCCCCAGCTCACACCCTCACTCACTTCTCTGACTGTCCACGTTTTCTCTTCTAATTGATTGTTTTCTACAGCTAAGTGGACTTCCTTAGCTCATCCTACTCTGTTCACCCTAGCTCCACTTGGGCTCACTCCATTCCTCTACCCAACCCTCATTCTCACCCACCCCCTCTTTCATTACACTTATACTGCATAGACCAGTATCCTATATGCCATCACCCAATCAACCACTCCACAACCACACCCAAGTATCATACATTAAGTGCAAATAATTCTTTAAACATCAACCAATTTCCCCAAACATCTTAATAACCAAATTTTCACCTCCACCTTATATCCTAAGTCAGTTACTCTACAAAATGCCCAATACCATCCAGCTTATTTTTATTTTTTGTCTCAGTACTCCTCTTCTCAAACTAACCCAACCCACCTCCCTCCAGAGCATGCAATTCTTATTAAAGAATTCCTACTCTAATTACAGCACTGTAACCCAGTATAATTAGCTTCTGTGACATCTCATTATCTTTATTCAATTGTAGCAATGTTTAGTCTAACAAATTTACAGTTCACCCCATCAACAAAAAACTCAAAATAATCCCCAATACTTTAGCTAAGCCCTCTTCTAAAAAGCTACTAATTCTCATACTTTATATATAATATATTGTTACTATCTCAAAGTGGTGACATACATCCATATTCACAGCCTTCCCTCTCTCCCAATATCAGCCATATCCTATCTCCCTCCTCTAAGTCACCAACTAACACTCTTAACCTATTTATAATAACAATCAACACATAGAGTATTTGTAACAAACTAACAGAATTTCATGCCTGGCTCTCTCAATGTACCCCTGATAACATAGCTGTTACAGAAACTTGGCTAAAAGCCACATATACCAGACACTGAAATAGTTCCAACTGGTTACAATATCCTACAAAAATACAGACTCCTAAAGAAGGGGGGGCAGTGCAGCTTTAATCTACTGTAGCTCATTAACCATTGCATCCTTTCTTAAACCTGTCCCAACCTTTGACAACATGGAAATTTTATTAGCATCATTGCAAATAAATAATAGTAAACATTTATGCATAGCAGCACTGTATATTTTACTAGGCCAAAACATCCTTATTCTTGAAGATTTTCTATGTTAGGTGACCAAAAACATATTCAATACAACTGTCATTCTAAGGGATACTAACATTAATTGCCAAAATTTAATCTCAAACTCTCTAGCTAATTGTATTAACCTGCACAGGTATACATAGATTGGCACATGTCCTACATGAATACTAAACAAGCAACCAGAATCCACCTTGGATTGGATCCTAGTCTCAGATCTACCTAACTATTCCAACACTGGTATGCTCCCTGATATCCTAAGTGACCATTTACCAGCTTTTACACACAGAACCCATACTCAGATACCCAAATCCCACTTATATAGAACATCTAGAAAGTTATCCAGCTTCAACCAAATAATTTTCATGAACTCCCTAAAACCTCAGAATTGGACCCCACTAAAAACATTACCCTTAGAAGATGCTGTAAACTATTTTTATAAGGTTTTCCATTATACCCTAAATACTTTAGTCCCCATTCTGTACAAAAGTACAAAACTTACTCATGCTTCTTGGCTTTTACAAAACCAACAAAACAAATTTGTCTTTCCATAGAATGAGCCAGGAAAGAATGGCGTAAAAAGAAAAAAGAAGCAAATGAAATTACCTTCAAACAACTCTGCAACAAAGCCAATAAATTAGTTAAAAATGACAAGAAAAAATATTTTTCACAACAATTATCTACTCATAGAAATAACTCCAAAAATTTCTGACAATCAGTCTCTTCAGTCCTTAAAGCTGGGACCACACAACATCCATCACCATCCCCTGATAAAGACCCACAACAAATATCCCATGTTTTCATCTCCCATTGTATTGACATCATTCTTAAACTTGTCAAAGAAGCCCCACAAGTAACAAACAAACTCCTTAATAATAAGACAAGCAACTCAAACCCAGTTAATGAGAATCCCAGCTTACATCTCCCACTCCACAAAGAAACCACTAACAATACTGCAGTAACTCCAATATTCTCCCTAAAGCCAGTGCACACCCTTCTCGTATTTAAATTGCCAACTAAACTAAGACCATGCTGCTTATCTGCTGATAACCTCCTCTCTGAATACTTGAAACTAGGTGCTGATGCAATAGCCTACACCATCAGTATTCTAATTAACTAATCCATCACAGAATCCACAGTCCCTCAAATCTGGAAGAAATCCATTATAACCCCATTGCATAAAGCTGGAAATACTAATGATTTAACTAACTATTGACCCAATTCTATTCTCTCACCATTATCTAAAATATTGGAAAAGTGTATACACACAACTACTAAAACACCTCTCTGACAATAATCTCCTTGCCCCTGCCTAACATGGCTTTCATCCTGCACAGAGTAAACTATGGCCTTGCTCTCTTTTACTGATATTGTGAACAAAGGACTCTGGTCTATTGACAACAGTAGTCTTATTAGACGTATCCAAAGCTTTTGACACCGTATCACATACTAAACTTTTCCAACAACTAGTAACATTATGATGCTCCGAACATACCCTTACATGGTTTGCCAGCTACTTGAACAACAGACAACAATTTTTCAAATTGCAAAACAATCAATCTGGTTATCTGGTTAATAGGTTTGGAGTCCCCAGGAGTCCATTATTGCACCTTTCTTTTTAATGTATTTATAAATAATCTCCACACAGTCTCCCTACAAAGTTAACTCATGCAATATGCTGATGATTCTACTATCATATCCTCCCATAACAACTTCCCAGATCTCCTAAAAATAATACAAAATGCCATCTCAACCATAGAAACTTGGCTAAATGAAGCACAACTACTATTAAATCCCCAAAAAAATCTAAGATACTACTATTTTCATCTAAACCACCTTCACAGGATTTTAAAATGTACTCCCCAAACAAGACTGAAATTGAAATAGTGAAGTCAGCAAAATTACTAAGCATTACTATAGATGACAAACTATGCTTCAAACAACATATTCTTAATACAATCAAAAAACACATTTTAAACTAGGCAAACTCTGCTGACATGAACTCTACATATATAGACCCACAAAAATAAAACTGGCAAATGCTCTCCTACTCCCTTCCCTCCTCTGTGTTCCCCCATCTTTACCAACCTTCACACATCGCTAAGTAACAAACTGCAATCATGTTATTATAAAATTGCAAAATTTGCCTCTGGTTTACCAGTCTCCACACACCACTGCCAGGCCATTAAGAAATTTAAATGGTTTGAATTCCCTCACTACTTTCATTACACCCAACTAACTCTTGCTTACTAGCTAATATACAATTTAGAAAACTGCCCTTCACTTCATTTTATCCTACAATCCTACATCTCTTCCTGGAATTTTTGGTCTACAAATAAACAGTTTCTCAGCATATCCAAACCCAGTAAGAGAGCTGGACAACCCTTGTACTCCCACTCCTTAGCAAAGTTATGGAATGCCCTATCCCCCTCTATTATAGGTTCATAGGTTCATAGGTGTGTAGTAGGCTAATGGCCCTGGAGCCTTTACAAGCCTAGCCCATAGGATTACCCTGGCATCATGCCATCAAACCTTAGTTCCTAGTGCCTCTGTCGAGTAGAGCCACTGGAGTGATCCCTGTGGTGAATTTTCTATTTCCCATCCACTCATCAAGATTTCTCTTGAAGAGGGCCAGTGAGGTGCTCTGCTTGACATGTATGGGAAGTCTATTCCATAGCATGGCCAGTCTTTGGGTTATGAACCTGTCACTCCAGCATGTTCTGTTGATTGTGGTAATGAGGTTGAAGTCTCTGGAGTGTGTGGTGTGGAGGTATTGGGATTTCTTTATATGTAGCTTTCTAACAGAACTGGGTCTAGCATGGCTTTGCAAGTCTTGCAGAGATTGCCTCTATGTAGGTGATACGAGACAGAGAATAGTTGGAGTTTTTTGAGTCTGTCCATATAGGACACGTGTTTAAGGCCTAGGATCCTCTTTGTGAGGTACTTTTGCAGCCTCTCCAGTTGTTACAGGTGTCTAGTGAGGTACATGACAAATGGGACATTGTACTTGATGATTGGCCTAATGAGGGAAGAGAAGAGGGAGACAATGACCTCTTTCTTCCTGGATGCAAAACTCTTAGTAATGAAATGTGCCACATAGAAGGACTTTCTGACAACAGTGGCAATGTGGTGGTCAAAAGAGAGGTTCCTGTCAATCTGTGTTCCCAGATCTCTTATAACGCCTTCTGTGTTCAGTAACACCTTCTGTGTTCACAACTTGATTACATAAAACCTTCAAATTTGCCCTAAAAATCCACTTTCTTAATCAAATCTGTCCTTGTGTCCAGAACTATAGACCACCTTAAACAAATTCTAAGATTTTGCTGACTAGCATGACTCTTTAATTTCAGGTAATAATTTGTAAATTCTCAGAACTTCATTAACCTTTTTACATCAGTTACAGTATGCCAGTCGCTGTCTTGTCTCTATAATCATTATTAGGCTTAATCCTAAACTTCCCATGTGTTGAAGTGCCTAAATGAACTGTTCTTATAAATGCATATACTGTATTTTTCCCTCCATACAATGAATGCCATTAAAAGTACTGTATGTGCACTACTAACACCTAACCAGATTGTGTAAAACTTTCTACTCTGTGTATTACTAATCACTAGGAAATTGTATAAGAATTTTTTGTAAACTGTTTTATTATTGTAAATTTTATTTATTTATTTATTTATTTATTTATTTGCAGTTGGTTTACCAGGATAGTGTATTGGGCCTAGAAGAACCCATTTTCAATGGAGTCCTGGGGAGAAAAGCTCCAAAAACAAAACAATAATTACAAACAAAAATTACAATCAAAGCTTTTGTTGCAATATGTACAAAAGTACTAGTAGAAACATTGTATTTAAACATACAGTTTCTAAAGCAAAAATGACAATAAAAGTTTTGGTTATACTAATTACAGATAAAATATTTCATTTAACAGAGACAATTTCTGTGATAAAAAGTGTCATCATTGTAAATCTAGAGTAGTTGTTTACACATGGATTGATTCCTGCCAAAACCATGTATGGTAAGTATGTTGATGTTCATGGATGCACTGCAACACCTTTCATATGACTGATAAATGATTACACAGAGTAGGTAGAAGTAGGACAGGAGATAAGCAGTTGGGATTCAGATCAGGATGTATCACAACTTACCCAATGTTTGCAGTGAGACAGATAGTTGAGATGAATCTAGAGATGAGAAGAGTCCAAGTGACTGTTCTTACATTTGAAGAAATCATATGACAAGGTCCCAAGGAGATGATTTGGGCAGTCCTGTGGTGGTTTGAAGTCCAAAAAACAGAAGCTAAAATTAGTGCAATCTATGTACAGGGGACCCAATTACTGAAGTATGAACAGTGTTCAGTCTAACTAAGGGGTTCCCTGTGGGATTGGGTGTGCATCAGGGTTCATTTATGTGCCCACTGCTTTTCATACTAGTGATGGGCTACATTAGCAAACAGGTTGATGGGGATAGATCAACAAAGTTGTTGTATTTATTTATTGACAAAAAAGGAGCAGAAATGGAAGTTTAAAGTGTAAACTATATAGTTATGAGAGAAAAAAGTTTAGCAGTGCAAGTTATGTAGGGTGGCAGCTACAGCATTCCCATTGGGAGGCTAGGAATGAATGAAGAGTTTTTTTGAAGGTAGACTTAGTAGGGGTAACATGAATGGGTGATGGTAGGGAGTTCCAGAGTCATGCCAGACTAAAGGATAGAAGGTATTTGCCTGGTGGATGAGCTGGTTTGTGTATTTCAAGAAGATTTTGGTTGTTAGACCTTAGTACTCTGTTGGGTAGATGCATTTTAAAGGCAGAGGAGAGGGAGGGACAGATTGAGGGGTTGAAAATAAGCTTGTGGGCCAGAGTGAGTTGGGTATAGATAAGGTGGTTGGGTAGTTCTAGCCAATTTAGTTTGTGGAGAGAGGAACAATGGTGAGTAGAGGACCTCTGGCTAGTGGCAAACTTGGCGATTTTGTTGTAACAACATGAGAGTTGATTTTTCAGAGATGATTGTAGATTAGTTAGGAGTGGAGATCCATAGAGAAGGGAGGGGATGAGAAAGGATGTAGAGAGGGTGAGTTTAGTGGAAGGTATAAGATAATGGTATTGACGGTAGAGCATACCTACTTTTTGATGTTTTTTTTTTATTTTTAGTTGTATGTGGGAATTAAATTTGAGCTGATTATCAATTTGGACACCAAGTAGCTTTGTCTCTGATACCAGTTCCAGAGTTGTGTTGTTTTGACTAGAAATACAGAAAGTGTTTGTGTTGAGAGGGGTGGCTTTTAAGGGAGTGAATACCATTAATTTGGTTTTAGAAGCATTGCGTGCTAAGTGATTATTTTTCATCCGTTGTTCAGTGGTTGAAAAAGCGTCTTCAGTTAGCTTTAGAAGTAAAGGGCTGAAGTGGCAGAGCAAATAATAGTTGAGTCGTCTGCATATTGAATGATGTCTGAGAATGGGATGGAGTTGCAGAAGTCATTAATAAAGATGTTGAAGAGGAGAAATATTATCTTGTAAAAGCAATTTGATCTGTAACTGAAGCTTTTCTCCCTTGGCCTCCACTGAAAATGGGTTTGTGACCCTGTAGACTTTCCTGGTCAACAAATATTAATAAATGAATAAATAAATGATAAATACATTTATCAGTTATTCTCATTAATGGTATTGCATATCCCACAAAACAGGCTCCTATCCATTCTGTGGAAAACCATTTATGCACTTTTGTGTCACTAATGTAGTATTCTCCCTCACATAATGTACGTATTGGATCATCTTGTTGTTTTACTTTAAGATTGTTTGAAAAAAAACACGTATTTACATCCCTGTCACCATTACCTGTATTTCCCATAATTCTATAATGTACAGCTTGTATCAGACCCTTACTGTTATATTTCTGGATGACAATCTCTCCAGCCGTCCACCTGTATTGTGTTTTTGCCAGCTGTGTTGCCTCGGATAGTCTCATTGAAAGTATTATTTTGTCAACCGTGTTCTGTAATTTTTGTTTTCTGTCATGTTCTTATTAAAGCATTCTTTAGACAATGTTATATTACAATTCCTATTTCTGACTATTTTTTCCCTGTTTGCTGTATAGATACACTTCCTTTTGGAACTGTCCATATCCTTCATGTTGGAACTTCTGCATTGCCCGTTTTCCCACAAAACCTACTCCTATTAAGAATTTTCAATGTCTCTTCTAATGGGTGTGCAGACCCAGCACTTGCTTGCATTATTTATTTTTGCATACGCCATTTGCATTACTGTAAATGTTTTTAAATCAGACATTCATTCTGTGGCTTTTTCTTTTTGTTTCTTTTTCTCTTTTAGTACTGACTGTATTGCCATCCATCCCTTGCACCAAACCTGTTGCATATATTGTGACATTCCCACTGTGGGTCAGTAATCAAGGAGCCTGAATCCTCACCACTGGCATTGGAGAGGGACCTTCACTTGGAACAAAAATGGATACACCCAGTATTTTTAGATGCAGCTCTCTGCATCAAGCAGAATTTCCCTTAAGAGCACACAGGGAACACATTCAGTCCAGGGTCTGGATTTCTCTATCTGTCTCCCTCAAAGTCCCCTGTAAGACTCCCCACTGGCACAGATATAGAGTTGAGACCTTAGCCAAGTGTCCAAGCCAAGTTCTCCTGCACCATCTCTGTGAATGCAGTGCTTCATGTCCCTGCTCCAAACAACTAACACACACACTCTTTGAGATTTGATTTTCACACGTATATATATATATATATATATATATATATATATATATATATATACACACACACACACACACACACACACACACACACACACACACACACACACACACACACCTGGGAAAAGCTGGCACAGATTTATTTATTTATTTTACATTTGTTTACTAGGAAAGTCCGACTGGGCACATGTCCATTTTCAGTGGAGGCTTGGGGAGAAAAGCTCCACACTTACCAAACAATAATATATGTGACATTTACACAGTATAGATATTAATATAGTAATAGTACATTTGTACAAGAAAACTGTGATTTCATATGTAAACCACTGTAATGAATATGTCATTTTACACCATAAACAGTAAAGATAACACACAGCAGAGTATACGCCATAGTAGTGGATAGTATTCAGACAGTAGCTTATTTACAATAGAGTGGGTTTAGAAGTAATTAGGCAGTAGTAGATGTAGAATGTGATAGATGGTTGGCAGTGATAATTTGACAGATATAAGTCAGTCGTGGTATGATAAGCTTGGTAGGTAGGGTTATGAGCAATATTAACTTGAAGAGAGTGCTGGTTTTAGTCTAGTCAGGGGTATTGCAGGGGCATAGCCACTTGTTTATTAGGTGAGATTTTAGCAATGTTTTACATTGAGAGAGGGTCGGGGTGGATGATATTTCATATGGTAGTGAATTCCAGACTATGCCTTTATAGTTTGAGAACAGTGATTCCCCAGCTGAATTTCTGGCTGACTCAATTTTGATAAGTGGTTTATTGGTGGAACGTAAAGTTCTAGAGCTGGTATTTATTAGCTATGCCCTCTTCTACCCAGACTATAAGGTAGTTACAATGCCACCAGCCACTCCAAAGCCAGCTACTCTAAGGCTCTTACAGGGGTACCCACTTATTCTGACTGAAATTAATATTAATACAAATGGTAGTTTGACCAACAGCAAGGCTTTCAGGAGTGTCCAGAGCTGTCACCAAATATATATAAGTACTTTCTGAGATTAAAATATTCTCTAAAAGACCAGCCACAATGAAAAGTTTAAGTATATTAAATAATAAATAAGAAAATACAATGAAAATACTAAAGATCTATTTACAGTAAACACCAGATTTTCAATCACAGATAATATTAAAATAATACAGATGAACAGATTCATACAAATGCAGAAAAACAGTACTTAACTAATTTCACTATATTTTCCTGCCTGATTATTATTCCCTGGTTCACTTACTAAAGCAAGGCAAGATGAAGTAGGTGAGGGATCCTTCTCTGTCAGGTTCCAAAACAGACTGCAATGAGACTTCAGTCTGATCTAGTATTAAACATTTTTTTTTTCCTGGATTACAGGATGACATCACATACATCTGGTCATCTGACTTCTGATTCCCATGCTACCCCCATAGCTAGAAACTGCCAGGATTTAGGGCATATGTGTCAATAATGCACACGCACACATAGAGTTTTGCTCAAATCTGTTGCAGCTTCTGGATGTCATAAAACAATTTCAAACCTCCACCCTTCCAGAGTAGCAGTTAGTGCACCCCAAATACAATACAGAAACCTTCCTAGTACAGACATTTTGCCTCTGTCTGCATTGAAAACAGTAAGATACAGTCTTTATGGCCTAACTCAGGTAATTTAATTTCAAACTGTTTTCAAAGTTAGGTGGATTGAGATTAACCTCTTCTCTTCTAGTATCCTCTGTTAAAACATATACATTTAAACAGTTACAATAATGGATGTATATTTCTTTTTCTGCCCAGCAGGACACACTGTTGGTACATTTTTAACACAAGCAGCTTTACAAATACATTTTTCAACACAAGCAGCTGTACAAATCACTTTGATATACAAATGACATAGAATTCTTTACAAAATTCCAACTAGCTGTGCTGGTAAATGTTACATATGCATTGCCCTACTTCTCCTGGTATAGCTGGCAATACATCACATTGTCACATGCATTATTATAACTAACTGTATCAATTTCTCCTTCTATGTATTTTTTATTTGGCATTTTGTCAACAATGGTTTCTTCCCTTCTTGATGTGGCATTCGTGTTCTTCCAAACCAGTAAATCTGCATCTACAAAATGGATAAATATATTATTTCTTATCTGCCTTACTCTGTTCTCCTTGTTTTATTATTTTGCACTGATTTCTATGTACCAGCACAGTTTTCTTAGACTTTTTTTACATTTTTTTTTTAGTAAAAAAAGTATGACTTTGCTTCTGATTTGAATATTGTTTTTTTCTGGCAATATTGGAACCTTTTTCCATAAATGGGATGCTTGCTGTCTGGCTATGCCCTAGCATATTTCTTGCAGGTCTTCCATCCATTGTTAATGCTTTTCTGCCTCCAACTGAAGCCTCTCGCACCAGACCTCCAGATCAAAAGGGACTGTAGGGGCATCTTCCTGCCTGTCATCACCTCAAATGGGGATATGCCTGTTTTGCTACTGGGTGTTGATCTGATTCCCATCAGAATGTTAGATATATGTTTTACCCAATAATTTCCTTTTTCAATGCACATCTTTTTTTGACCTGTCCTTTAAAGTTCTGTTCATTCTTTCTACTAGCCCATTTGATTGTGGATGATATGCTATATGTAATCTTTGTTAAATTCCTAACATGTTACATAATTCTTTCATCATTTTACTGACAAACGGTATCCCATTGTCTAATTCTATCACCCTGGGCCACCCCCAGTGACAAAATACGTTTTTCCATAGTGCTTTTGCTGTTACTTTTGCTGTAATTCCTTTGGTGAGAGTCTCCACCCATTTTGACAATACATCTACTACCACCAAAGAGTGATAACTGCACTTTACTGGAGGCAGAGGCCCTGTGCAGTCAATTTGTATTGCATGCCATGGTCCATCTGCTGTGGGTACCCTGTGCAACTGCTCCATTTTATATTTTACATTTGTCTGAAGACATATCAGACATTGATCCTGAAATACTTTACACATTTTTTTCTCAGATATGGATTCCAATACTTTTCTTTTACTACTGGCCATAATTTCCATCCCTGTATGTCCAAAAGTCTGGTGATTAAACTTCACTAGCTATTTTGCTATTTGATACAGAATATATGGTAATCATAGCCCTTTTTGTGTGTGACAACAATAGAAATGCCTGTTTATCCTATTGCTTTCTAACTTACATTGCTGCAATTCTTCTGGCATTCCCCTTTCCTTCTGGAGGTTTTCCAAATCATCATCTATTTGTTATCCCTCCTCTAGGGATCATACCTCAAAGAAGTGGAGTTCCCCTTCAGTTTCTTCAGGGTATAAAGGCTCACACTTTTCAGTGGCTTCCTTCCCTCTTGCATTTTCATTGTTTGTCTCTTGATGGGGTCTCAGTTTTAAAATACTGAATTGTCATTGCAATTGATACTTTTGTATCCATTTCCATATGTCCTGTAAAATGGTGCAGTGGTGCAGCAGTTTGTATTGCCACCTCACAGCAAGAAGTTCTCCAATTTGATTCTTGGCTGGGGTGCCTTCTTTGCAGAGTCTGTATATCCTCCCTGTGTTCGTATGGGTTTCCTCTCGGTGCTCCAGTTTCCCGCCATATTACAAAGACATGAATTTGGAGCATTTCACCCCAGGCCTCCACTGAAAATTGACTCATTCTAAGTTGGACTTTCCCAGTAAACAAATGTTAAATAAAAAAAAAAAAAACAGGATTGTTCTTTAAAGGTATTCATGCACTATCAATAAATCCTCTCCTTGCCCAATTTGCCATGTATAGTCTCAACTTACCATATAGGCACTGTCACTGTTAATAGTCACTGGATGGAAATGCTGCAGAACAGCTTCCAGTTCTGCGCTCTGTGCCAACATGTATCCTAGAAATTTGACTAGAATAGGTTTGTCTCCCTTCTTCAGAGTCATTACTATAAATCCAGTTTAATATTTCCCATCTTTCCAGAATCAGGCACCACCTACATACACAGTCAAAATGTGGTGGTCACGATCTGCTTTTAATGGTGGCTTATCTGGCTTTTCCAGATGTGCCATGCAGTCATGTGGCTACTTGTCCCCTGTCTCTATGTGTATATCCCTAGAACTGAATGTAGCGAGCCATTTCAAAAACAGTCTGATTAACCCCCTCAGTAATTTTCTTCATCTCATTGTTAATTAACAGAGTTTTTATTGTCCCCGGGGGCGATAGTAAAGCAGTATTAAGTAAAAGGGAAGTGTATTGGCAAATATATATACTGATGCTTCAAATGTACCTGGGTTAAATGAATACATCACAATCAAACCTGTTTTCCAATTAGGTTAATGGATGTTTTTCTAACATATAAGTATTATTTAGTATGTATTTTTTACTGAGAATTTGAGTTGATTAACTAACTTTACATCAACTTTAGTAGTTATGTAGCCCTTTATGAGACATTAATTATATGCAGTAATCAACCTATTAAGTTTATATGTATTCATACATTTTTAACGCATTTTGAAGTTGTTCTTATATATCAAAAAACTGTTAACATTTTAGATTGATTGTTTAATTAATCTTAATTTGTGGTTTTGGCGCCAATAGTAATGTATTTAAGGACTTGTGGTTAGTATATCGGACATTCTGAGGAAGTCCATATTTGATATGGATGAAAGCTCTAAATGTCCCAGATTTTATGTGAATAAAGTGATTGGAATACAGAGCAGTTCTGATACATCCTTTCTGTAGCGTAACTTGTGATTTTTGGTTGTTGCAATAGTTGTTGATTACGGTCGAGTATTTTCTTGGTTGGCAATATGGATATATCAGATGGACTGTCTGTTTCTACCCCCGATCAAACGGGAAGAATTTCTGAGACTCAGATCAGAGGTTTCCACTTTGAAGGGAGAGATTACGCGCCTTATAGAACTGTTTTCCCAGTCAGGCTCCAATGTACTACAAACTGTTCCAGTGTGTGCTGTACGTAATATGTCAGCAGTGAGTTTGTCTGAATTTGAAATACCTAATGGACAAAGAGGCAGCAGAGATTTACCTGCTACCATTGATTTGGGGGATAAGACACACAATTCCGAGACTAGTGTCACTAGTCGGATGCTTGACAAGAACTTCACTTTTGAGTTTGCTTTCTCCAACTTTGATGAGGAATAGCGTCATACTGGTACCAAGCCGAAAAAGAACATTGTCGGGAGAACTTATGCATCATCAGTACACAACACACATGTTGTGGACAAAGATACTGTAAGACATAGTTCAGGCCTTGGTATCAAGACCTATATCAATGTTAATGCTGATGGTCAGGACTACTCTAAAAAATTGGAGAATTTTTTCAAAAAAGATGAAAGATACAATTTTAATGCACAAACTGGTAGTCAATCGAGAATGGGTGTTGATGAAGGAAATGCATTATTGAATGGGACTTTGAAAGAATTAATCTATTTATTTGGTAAAAAATTAACCAGTATTAAAGGGCTACAAATCGACAATGCATATTTCAACAAATGTTTAACCCGTAATATTGTACCAATGGGTTTAAGATTTTTTAAGGCCCCTATGGGCATTGTTTTGAATGAAGCAGTACATAATGAGTTTACTGAATTATTTAATGAATTTGGAAGTCAGTACATGAAACTTCTTATAAAAAAGAATGATGAGAGAATTTGTACATTGATGGATGAAGTAGAAAAATGAAATAATTGTATAATTAATGATTTGATATTTAAACAATGGGAAAAACTATACTTTAAACAATTTAACATAGCAGATAACAAGGCAGAGAAAGTGTTTTCTAAGAAGTGTAAACAACTTAGGAGGAATATGGAACAGTAAAGGGGCATATCCCTGGAAGGAATTAAGTTTTAGAGAAAATAAAGAAGTTGAAAGGATGGAAAGTAATGAAGGAAACAGATATTATAGTACCCAGGGGTACAACGATTACAATTACTCACATTTTCCCGGGGACCAGGGACAGAAACAGCAGAAAGGGAAAGAACAGAAACACAGATGGAAATGCAACATACCACCCTGGAAGCAGAGGCAGAATACAAAACAGAACGGGGTGGAATACAACAAATGGTAGTTTCTGAAAGTACATCAGAAAACCATCCCATCATTTGTACCAATGATGGTATAGCTTATTGTTATGACAATTTTAAGATATATAATTATATGAGTATGGATATCAATGAACATCATTTTAGTTTATTTTCAAAAAGTATGAAATACATTCCTAACCCCCCCCATTTAGAGTGGTCGATTGTTTAACAGAGTTAAATCTCTTTCTTAGGAAAATCAATTTGGCCTTGTTTTAGGGTAAAATAGATGATAGAGAGAGAGTGAAACTGAAGAAAAAGAGCACTTTTATTCCCCCACCTATCCCAATATTGATATGTATGAGAAAGTAGTTACTAAGGAAATTTTTAAGCTGAAAAAGAAAAATCTAATGGCAATTTGGGTAGTAATCTAACAAAAGATGAAGGCAAAATAATAGAGTCTTATATTAAAGAATCCAATAGAAGAATAATAAAGCCGGATAAGGGAGGAGGAGTAATATTGTTTGATAAAATAGACTATATATCCAAAATGTACAAAATATTACATGAATCAGGAAATTATGAAATGGTATCTATAAATGAGGTAAACATAGGTTATAGAAGGATCGATATGTATTTCGAATAATTTTTCTTAGATAGTTGTATTACTAGTGAACTGTATAACTGTATTAAAGTTGAATATCCTGTAATGGCAACTATTATAGGGATACCAAAAATTTACAAAAGTATTGTAGATTCACCTTTTAGTCCTATATTTTCGTGTAGTACATCTAAAACATTTCCCATAGGTAAGGTAATAGACACGTGGCTCAAACATGTATACGTTAAAGTACCACACTTAATGAAAGATTCGTGGGTATTTCTATGGAATCTTACATCTGAGGTATGGAAAGAAAATTTAGTATACATCACAATAGATATGACTGATTTACTTTCTAGTATTCCTAGAGAGGAAAGCTTGGAAGCCTTCTGTAACAGCATGAGGAACTTCTCAGATTTAAGTTGGGAGCAGATAAGCTTGATTTTGGAACTAATGACTATAGTTCTAGATTACAATTATATCTACTTTGAAGGGGAACATTATAGACAGACAAAAGGAGTAGCAATGTGGGCAGCTTGCGCCCCCATTTTTGCTAACCTAGTAATGTTAGAGTGGGAATGTACACACCTCTTCAAAAGTCCTTACTCCAAATATGTGAGATATTATTCAAGATTTTTAGATGACATATTTGTGCTATGGGAAGGACCAAAAGTGTTAATAGAAGAATTTGTTGCATTTTTCAATAACACCAGTAGTTATTTGAAGTTCACCTACAGTGTCAGAGTAGAACGTATAGCTGTTAAATAAAATCAAGAGATCAATACACAGGAGGTTCAGGTTCAAAAGTTTACTAGTGTACACCAGGAGGCAAAAAACGTACAAGTACAGAATTTTGTCTGACATGAAACAGGAGGTACACAATTTTTATAGTCTTTACATACAAGTTGTGCCCACCTTACTGACGTGGTCAGTCACAGGGCATCTACATCACTTTAGCTTACAGTGTTCTATTCATTAAATAATGCTGATGCTGTATATATAAAAAAAAGTTTTCCTCTGGTAACAATACGGCCTTGCTATCCACCTGGTCAGACATAATGTCTTTCTGTAAAGTTACTTCTCCAAGGTTTCAGACTAGTTTGAATACAATAGAAGATTCAGTCTTCTAATACCCTTCTTTGTTCCCCTGTAACACTTTCCCAACAGCTGCGTGTTATCCAGTAACACATACACAAGGCCAAATCATCCCAGCAGGAAACAGCAGAAGATTTCATTATTTCACATATTTAATTTCCTGACCCAGCAGATAATCACTTGTGAAAAGCATAAACATTAAAACTTGCTGAGGTAGCAGCTGCCAGGGTCAGAGGCGAACTTACTACAAGCCACACTGCAGTTTCAAAACTTCTTGCAGTTACACATGAATTCATCCTTTTTGTTATATCATTAATAGAATACAATGCATTACATACTACTATGCTTTAAAACTAGCACTTCAAATATATTCAAATACATATTTCTCTAACATTTTCCCTCCTATTAATACTTTTTATTCTATTTTGAAGTATGCATAACTTCATTTCGTCTCCTAACCCCTTCCATTAAGGATTTTCAGCTAGGTGAGTCATGTGATCTATACTTCAGAAAAAGTTTCGTCTGAGATCAATTTTTCAATCTCAATATCTTGGTACAAAGTTTCAGTAACAGATACATCAATAAAATCTTGGATTAATCTTTTCATGCAGGAAATTCCACAACAAACACATGCTCCTATTAGGAGTAAACCCACACAAATAGCAATCAGAATATTCATTAGGATGGAACCCCACCCCCCCCAAATAGATTCTGGAAAAAGTCCATCAGTGGGTTTGGGCCTGGTTCAGTCATGGCTGATACTTGCTGAATTACCTCTAGGTGGTTGTTAATTTCATGCCTATTGTCCGGAATGTATGCACAGCATTCTTCTTTGATAAGCACGCACGTACCACCTCTCACCGCTCGGGTGAAGTCAAGAGACATTCGATTTTGTAGCACAACAGTTCTCATTGCATTCAGTTCATCAGTCACCAGTTCTAGGGCAGAGAAAGTTGCATTACTCATTACTTCGAGAAGTTTCGACAGCTTCCTCAACTCCCAGATTGATTTGACTGCTCCATATGCTGGGAATATTCCTGCCCAAGATATAACACTGTCACTCAAGTCCATATGAGTTCATTTGCTTTTGTCCTTTACGGTATTATGGTCTTTCCAGCCAGCTTCGATTCATCCTACTGGATTTACAGGTTTTTCAACTGGACCTTCAGGATTTTGGGCTGCTTCTCTCACGTTTCGTATCTTACCCAAAGGTAATTCTGCAGTATGTCTTATAGCCGGAACCAGATAACCCAAAAAAACAACTGTCGGACCAATTCTCAGGTAGCCATTTATGTGCCTTTTTCCCACAAATAAAATAAAAATTTTTTACTTTAGTACTAATACGCATTAACCCTGCATGAAACATTTTCTGGTCTATAACTGACAATTGTTTAAATAAAACAGGATTTTTGCTAATTTCATTCATGGTTGTTTTCATTGAGTTCAAATATGAGTCATAATTAGTATTGCAAAAAGTATTGCCATTACTAGTCTTAATATAACACTGATAAGATATTGTTATATTACAATTGCTCCAACCCACCTGGAGAGTATCATTTTTATAAAGCATACAATTCCCTTTTGTGTGACAGGTAAAAACAAAGCTATTTTGTCCTGTGATCTCACAGTCCCTGTGTCAAAAAGCAAATTTTCCCAAGTCTCATTTATCCCCAGAGGGACAGCGGACATTATCAGTCCTCCATATGCTGTTGGTATAGCTGTACAAACCCAGCAATTTGAAATGTTCATAGTGTCCGCATATACACTCTTCATGGCTAGGTATGTGTTAAAATTTGGATGCCAATCTATAGATGTTTCATCACGTCTTCCCACTTTTACTTGTGTTGTTGAGTGTAGGAAAAACCACAACAAGAGGAAAATTGTCACAATTATAGTTAATAAATGTATACTCAACAAAATGATTATGCAACATCTCTGGGGTTGATTTGTATTTCTATTCGCGTTGTTCTTGGCCATTTTGCCCTTGTTGTATATCAGTCACAAAGTTTTTATCAAGTCGAAAGTTCTTTACCGGTTTGCAGTGTGTCAAATGGACCCAGGACGTCCTCTCAGCCACCCTGACTGCAGTAGGCATTGCCAACAGTACTTGGTACGGTCCTTCCCACTTTGGATTCGCCCAATTCTTTCTCTTCGTCACTTTTAGCCACACCCACGTTCCCGGAGCCAAAACTGCTTCCACCGGTCTGGTCTGTTCTTCATCTGAAAAAGAGTTAAACTGCAAAACAGATTTATTTGTTAACAGTTTCCTCATATAACTAACTAATGAACTGTCAGCCTCTTGCTCTGCAGGCATGAGAGCTTTCCACTGAGGCACGTAATATGCTCTCCCAAAAACCATTTTGAAGGGTGTCAACCCCTTCACATTTGGAACTGTTCTCATACTCAGCAGTGCTAAAGGTAAACAGTATATCCAATTCCTCTGGGTCTCATTAACTAACTTCCTAAGTTTGTTCTTAAGGGTTCCATTGTACCTTTCCACCAGTCCTGCTGACTGTGGGTGGTAGGCACAATGGTTTTTCAAGGAGATTTCGAAAAATCTTCCAAGTTGCTGGATTGTCTGATTAACGAAATGTGTGCCATTGTCACTATAAATCCTTTCCAGTATGCCAAATCTAGGGATTACTTCTTTTATCAGGGCTTTCGCCACTGTTGCTGCATCCAGATTCTTGGTTGGAAAAGCTTCTACCCATTTAGAAAACATATCTACAATGACTAGGCAATATTTTTCCCCTCACACTTGTTCAATTCTATGAAATCCATACAGATAGTATGGAACGGATACAGTGGTATAGGAAAACTTCCTTGCTTAGGTTTAAATGCCCCTTGTGCATGGTGCTTGTTACAAGTATGACAAGCTGCACAAAATTTTTTTGTGTTGTTTGTGAATCCGTATGTTTGGAATATTCGGTTTACTAACTGTACCATCCTCCCTGTTGAGACATGGCACTGCCCATGGCTCAACAAAGCTGCATATCTAAATAAATTAGACTGCAATATCGTTTTTTTCTCTTTGGAAATGTACAGTCCATTTTCAAGAATTGCGCCTTGTTTTTCCCATTTTTGTTTTTCTGCTTTTGTAGTAAGCGCCTGCATTGTTTTCAACATGTCTAAATCTAAAATCTCAGAGGGTTGTAATTCCTCATTCAAAAGTAAAGTTTCTGAGTCTGAGGCCGCTTGCTTTGCAGCTGCATCAGCTCTCGCATTGCCTTTCGAAATCTTATCCTGTTGTTTTGTATGAGCTACACATTTGAAAATAGCTATTTTACTAGGTAACTGGATAGATTCTAATAATTCCAAAATAAATTGCACATGACTAATTGGTTTTCCACTAGATGTTATCATTCCCCTATTTTTCCATTGCTGCACAAATACATGTACTGTAGAGAAAGCATACTGACTATCAGTATATATGTTTACACATTTGTCTTTTGCTAAAGTACATGCTCGTGTCAAAGCTATCAATTCTGCTGCTTGTGCAGATAAGTTATGTGGTAAGGGTTGAGGTTCTAAAATTTCAGTATCTGTAACTACTGAATACCCCACTAGATTCTTTCCTGTAGGGCCCCTTCTGCATGAGCCGTCCACATAATATGTCACCTCGGCATCATCCAAGGGCATATCTGTGAGATCTTGTCTAGGCAAGGTTAACTGTTCAATTTCCTGCAGGCAGCTGTGCGGCGTGCCATCTGCAGGAGTTGGGAGTAATGTTGATGGATTTAATGTCGTTCATCGTTCAATTGTCATATGAGGTTGGCTCAGTAGTATAGTCATACATGAAAGATGTCTAGCAGGAGAGAGATATGCTACTTTCTCTTGCAGTAAAATTAGTGCGACTGCATGAGGCACTCTCAATGTGAGAGGGTGGAATAATACTACTGAGGCCGAGGCCTGTACTACCATTGCAGCTGCAACCACTGCTTGTACACAGTGAGGCAAAGACCGCGCCACTGGGTCTAACTGTGATGTATAATAGGCTATGGGGCATTGCTTATCCCCATGTTGTTGCATCAGCACTGACGTCATATATCCTTGCTTGCAATCTACGGTCTGAAGGAACCGTTTGTGATAATTTGGGAGTCCTAAAACTAATGAAGAAGCTATCAACTGCTTCAATCTGCAGAAAGCTGTTTCTGCTTCGGGTGTCCATTGTAACAAATCTTATGCTGCCATTGGTATTTTATATATTAAGTCAGTCAGTGGAGCAGATTCCAAAGCATAATTTGGTATCCAACTCCGACAAAAATTAGTTGTTCCCAAGAAGGACATAATTTCCTTCTTGGTGGCTGGTTTGGGTGCTTGTAAAATTGCTGTCTTTCTATCCTCATCTAATATCCTACCTTCATTGGATATCACATATCCTAGGTATCTAACTTGCTTTTTCCAAAGTTGTAACTTACTTTTGTTCACTTTGTGTCCCTGCGTTGCTAAGAATTTCAATAGCGCTACAGTATCTTCCCTGCATTGCTGCTGGGTGGGGGCTGCTAGCAAAATGTCATCTACGTAAAGTAGAATTTGACTACCTCCTGGTGGGGTAAACCCTGCCAGGTTGCTAGCCATTTCTTGTGCAAATATTGTTGGACTCTCACAATATCCCTGTGGTAGTCGAGTATAGGTATATCTTTTACCCTGAAATGTAAATGCAAACCAGTATTGACTATCAGGATGTATAGGTATTTAAAAGAAAGCACTGCTGATATCTACCACAGAGAAATATTTCTGTTGCGGTTTTAAGTCATTTAACAAAGTATGTGGATCTGGCACCGTGGGTGCGCTGGGTATCACTGCATTGTTTACAGCTTGTAAATCTTGAACCATCCGCCATTCCCCGTTTGATTTTTTAACAGGAAATAGGGGTGTATTACATGGTGAATCAGGAGATTCTACCAGTACTCCTTCCCTGAGTAATGCTGCTATTATAGGCTCGATCCCTATTTCTGCATCTTTCCTCAAAGGGTATTGTCTTTTCTGTGGCCTAAATGCTGACATTGGTATAATTGTAACTGGTCCTGCTGTTCGAATAAGTCCTACATCTGACTTGCCTGTTGACCAAAGAGTTGTTGGTATTTCACATAAGGCTTTCTCTTCTTCTTCTAATAAAAATGCTAATCAGCTGTCCTCGCTAGATTGCAAGTGTACAGCTGGGTGCGTTTGCATCAACCAAATGAACTTTTGTCTGTTTCTCCCATCTTGTTACCTTCTCTCCTAAGTCTGCCCATTTTACGTTTTTGTTTTTTGTCAAGCTGACATATGGCAATCGATTTGATCTATATAATGCAAAGAATTCTTGAGGCAATGAACAGCTAGCTACACTGTTCCCCTCAGTATCCCAGTACAAAGTACGCAATACTAATCTAGTTGCACGATTTTTGAACAATTCTTGCTCATATTCTCTATCAGGTCCTGGCATATTACAGTAGTATAGAGTACAGTGTAACAAATGCTGTCGATCAATGTCAAGGGAGGGGGCTTTACTGATGGCTACGTTCATCAGTTCCTCGGTTACTGCCCCTGGACCAGTCGTAACTAGGTCCTGGCTGTACCAATAAAAAGTTTCCCCCTCCGATCGGACCACAAAAGTATCCATTTGCCTCTGTGCCTCCATACCCTGCACAGTTGGAACTACTGCTATGCCAAACATCTGCATAAGGTCCCTACCCAATAGGTTTACTGGACACTTTGCAGAAACAACAATCTTACTTCTTTGGGTCATACCTGAAACAGGGTCATTTATTGCTATATCATGGGAAAGTGGTTCCCTGTATAGCTGTCCATTCGCAGCTTTCACTAGTATATAATCAGGTGATTCAGAATGTTCTGGTAACTTGGAGGGGTGTATCAGGGTCCATGATGCTCCTGAGTCACACAGGAATTTAACTTCCCTTCCCTCCACCAGAAGTGTAACTTCCGCTTTCGTATCTGCTAAGTAGAGCTCTAGGCTCAATAATGCTAAATCCAAAATTTCACTTTCTCCATCCTCCATATCTACTTGCACTTCCTCTATTCCTTCTATCACATTTACATTTGTCCTCCATTTATTAACTTCGCCTGATGATTTCTGACCTCTGCATGATGCATCTTCACTATCATATAGTCAGTCCTCATCTCCCTTGTCTTCTGTGATTACCTTTTTGTTCTGTTTACAATCCCTCACTAGATGTCCCTTCTTCCCGCACTTAAAGCATTCACCTCTCTTTTTCATTTCCTCAAAATCTTCTGACCATTTGTCAGACTGTTTATTTCCCTGGGCATTTTTCTTTCCCTTTTTGCCTGACTGTAACACAAATACTTCAGCTCCATCTTCAGCAGTGAAGACTTGCGCCTTCTTTTTCTTCTTGCTATTAAAATGTCTTTCAGCATGCCTAGCATATTCAAGTAAAGCTTGTAGCCTACCTGTTCGATGGTCTATCATATGCTTCATAATGAAGCTACTGATAGGTGCAATGCAACCATTTTAAAAATGCATTTTTCAATTGTTGTTCATACGGGGAATCATTCACTTGATTCTCAGGAACTGTCATACCGCTATGATTATTAAAACATTCCAATAATCTAGCATAGTATCCATCTATTGTCTCATTTTCCTGTTATATGCATTGGTTAATGCAAGTCCAGTCTGGTCTAGGTTTCCATTTCTCAGAGATTTGGTCTGTCAGACCTTTCACTCTATTGTCTAGTTCTGCGTCACTATGTGGGAGTGGTTTAAGCTCTGCATTACGAGGATTCCAGGTACCACAAATCATGTGCCAGTCTGGACCTATAATTTGTCTTACTACTTTTTCTACTTCTTCCCCATTCAAGTGATAACTCAACCTCATGCCTTGCAAATCTTCTAAAAATTTCATAAAATTAACTTTCGGATGGGGGATTCCCTCAGTAGCTTTCCGGATATCCTCTGGTGTCCATGGTCTGTATACTAAGAGAGTTGGGTCCTGCCCTGCCTGTCCTGCCTGAGGATTTGGGACCTCTATAAGCGGACATATTTCTTGCTCATTCTCATCCTGTAGGTTTCTCTCTATTTGATATGATTCTGCGTCCCCATGTATTTTACGTGCTCGGGACCTAGTTTCAATAGGATCTCTAATAAATGGTTGTGGTCTCGCTGAGACCTCAGGATAACTTGGAGGCGGACCAGCCTGTCCACTCGCTTCATATCCTAAAAAAGGCAATGGAGGGGGCAGGGGAGGAGGAGCTGTTGCTATTACTATGCTATTATCTTCTTTGTCTAAAAATAATGTTTTTAAATTTTTAGTCTTCTGTTCCCTACGGTTTGCTTCCTCACTCCACCTGTGTGCCTGAGGAATGCCTAATTGGCGTTGCTTTTTTGCCTGACCTCCCGCATCAGATTTAAGTTGCTTAAGGAGTTTAACCAGTGAAATTTTATCTAATTTACCATCAAATTCATATTTATTAACCCACTTTGTGTAATACCTAACATTATCAGAATGTTGTGATTGCATATATTTTACGTCTTCAGTTAGGGGTGGATCTCGCGATGTTTTAGTGCACTGATTTCCCATGGTAAAAGAAAATGTTACGTAACCCTTCTTATCACGTGGTACCAAAATTTCAGTTCTTTTTCACAGTTTATCTAGAATAACTGCCTACCTTATTCTGTTACCCTGATCTATGACCAAATACACAGTAATTCCTTTTTGTCCCTGATCTGCATAACAAATCTTGACAACAATATTTACTGTAACCTTGTCCCTGATCTAAAACAGAAAAAAGGCAAAAGTCTTCCTACCTGAGCCTCCGGTATTGAGCCATCCAGGATCTGCTCTTCGGCCACAGATCAGAAAGTGGCCAGCCTCTTTAAACGACAATTCAGTCAGAGGTCTTTTCACACAAGAAGAACCATTTCGGTAACTTCTCCTGCGCAGTATTCGACCACCGGTAGACTCTGATCTGCAGCTGTCTGAGGGATTTCCGGCTAAAGAAGGACCAAACTGTTAAATAAAATCAAGAGATCAATACACAGGAGGTTCAGGTTCAAAAGTTTACTAGTGTACACCAGGAGGCAAAAAACGTACAAGTACAGAATTTTGTCTGACATGAAACAGGAAGTACACAATTTTTATAGTCTTTACATTCAAGTTGTGCCCACCTTACTGATGTGATCAGTCACAGGGCATCTACATCACTTTAGCTTACAGTGTTCTATTCATTAAATAATGCTGATGCTGTATATATAAAAAAGTTTTCCTCTGGTAACAATACGGCCTTGCTATCCACCTGGTCAGACATAATGTCTTTCTGTAAAGTTACTTCTCCAAGGTTTCAGACTAGTTCGAATACAATAGCAGATTCAGTCTTCTAATGCACTTCTTTGTTCCCCTGTAACACTTTCCCAACAGCTGCATGTTATCTAGTAACACACACACAAGGCCAAATCATCCCAGCAGGAAAGAGCAGAAGATTTCATTATTTCACATATTAAATTTCCTGACCCAGCAGATAATCACTTGTGAAACGCATAAACATTAAAACTTGCTGAGCTAGCAGCTGCCAGGGTCAGAGGCCAACTTGCTATAAGCCACACTGCAGTTTCAAAACTTCTTACAGTTACACATGAATTCATCCTTTTAGTTATATCATTAATAGAATAAAATGCATTACATACTACTATGCTTTAAAACTAGCACTTCAAATATATTCAAATACATATTTCTCTAACAATAGCTTATCTGGACACTTATATATCGAGTACATCTACAAGCTTTAAATCACAGATATATAGAAATAATACCTTTTCCAATAATTATTAAGGTTATAACAGCTATCACCCAAGGAAGATGATGAAAAATATTTACAAAGAGCAGTGTATAAGAGCAGCCAGAATGACCTCCACACATGAGGATATGGTGGATGAAATTAATACTATTAGGTCATTTTTTATAGAGAGAGGGTACCCATTACCCATGTTGGATGATGTTAAACAATATGTAATAAGTGAATGGGCAAATAAATACCAACCTATATTAGGGAAAGGTTTGCCTGTAAGTACGAGGAATAGTACTAGTACAAAAAAAGTTAATCAATACAGGAGGGCATGTGTAATGGAATACAATCCACAGGTATATACGGTTCAATGAATATTAAATAGGAATTGGAATAGTTTAATGGTAGATAGTAAAATTAGAGAGATAGTGGGGGAGCGGCCAGTTTTTATATATAATATGGCATGTAATTTGAAGAACATATTTAAAATTTCAAATAAGGGGAGTGAGAAGAGAAAGCAGAACAGACACACAAAAATATGTGGAAACTGTGGACAGTGTAGTTATATATGGGAAGAGGGAAGTGTTGTCCTGGGAAATGTTAATAGAACCAGAGTACACTTCATGAATAGTAATTGCAACACAAAATGTATTATATACATGGCCAAATGTATGATATGCCCCAGATTCTACATTGGGAAAACTGAGAGAAATTTTATGAAACGAATATAGAACCATTTATATGATATAAAAAGAAAAGATAAAAACAATGCGTTGTATAGACATATTGCCCAATGTGGAGAGACACATATATTTACATTTGCTGTAATGGAACAGGTAGAACTAGGTCCCCGGGGTGGGGGGGGGCAATAGTAAAGCAGTATTAAGTAAAAGGGAAGTGTACTGGCGAATATATACTGACGCTTCAAATGTACCAGGGTTGAAAGAATACATCACGATCAAACCTGTTTTACAATTAGGTTAATGGATGTTTTTCTGACATATAAGTATTATTTAGTATGTATCTTGTACTGAGAATTTGAGTCGATTAACTAACTTAATATCAACTTTAGTAGTTATTGTAGCCCTTTATGAGAGATTAATTATATACAGTAATCAGCTTATTGAGTTTGTATGTATTCATACATTTTGTAACACATTTTAAAGTTGTTCTTATATATCAAAAGTCTGTTAAATAATTAACATTTTAGATTGATTGTTTAATTAATCTTAATTTGTGGTTTTGGCGCTAATAGTAATGTATTTAAGGACTTGTGGTTAGTATATCGGAAATTCTGAGGAAGTCAACATTTGATGTGGATGAAAGTGCTAAAAGTCCAAGATTTTATGTGAATAAAGTGATTGGAATACAGAGCAGTTGTGATACATCCTTTCTGTAGTGTAACTTGTGATTTTTGGTTGTCGCAGTAGTTGGTTATGCTCAAGTTTTTATTGCCTGATGCAAAGTTTTTAATATGACCCCTGAAAACATTGTCAAGTATTCTGTCTTTTTTATTCCACAGTACATATCCAAAAGCTGCTGAATGCAGGGATGATATCATTTTCCCACCAGAGTCATTTTTGGTTGCAAAAGTTAATCTGTCTTAACCGTCTGTCCATTCCTGGAGATATCCCATGAGGCCATGACTAGCAATAGCACTACCCAAAGTGTCTCTTTTCCTGCTGCTGCTTGTAAAATAAAAGGCAACTTATTGGTGGGAGCTATAAGCTCTGTTGCCTGCACCAGCTTATGTTTTAACATTTTTAGTGCCTCTTCTTCAATATGACTCCTCTTCAGAGTCAATTCATCTTTTTGTTCTAACAGCTTTTTATAGAGTGGAGTTGCAGCCACTGCATAATCCTCTATAAATTCCCTGTTGTAGTTCATGATTCCCATGAATTTGTGTAAATCTGGAATTGTCAAAGGTTTTGGCACCTCCAGAATACCTTGAACACTTTCTTTACAAGGAGTCCTCCCTGTTGGTCTGATAATAGTTCCTAGGAATTTGACTTATTGTGACATGAACTGTATTTTGTCTTTGTTTACTATAAACCCTGCTTCTTGCAGTTCCTTTAGAACCTTTCTTAGCTGTGTTATGTGTTGTTCTACCATCTCTGACTGTATCATCAATGTAATGTATAGCCCTGGCATTCTTGCTCATGTCTTGTAAGATTGTCACCACTATCTGATGGAAAATGACAGGGCTGTTTTGAAAACCCTGTGTTAATCTAGTCATGACATATTGTTGATTTTCAAAGGTAAAGGGAAACCATGGCCAATCCATTTTCTGAAGTGGAACTGCAAAAAATCCATTTTCCATGTCTATTACAGTGAACCACTGACTTTCTGGTTTTATTCAACCTGCTAATTCTGGGACTACTAGTATGAGCTGCACTCTTAGTTGTGTGTACTGATTTATCTTTCAGAGATCTATTACTAATCCGTAACTTCCATCTTTCTTTTTAACTGGCTAAATTGAGGAATTTGTTGGATTATTTCCCTTTTGTATTATGCTTGCCTGTTCCCATTCTAAAATGCATTTCTTCATATTGGCTACTGCTTCAGCCAGAATTGGATACTGCTTTTGGAAAGGAAGGATGAAGTCCCTCAAGCTTCCTGCCATGACTGATACTTTTAATCTTTCGCAATATGTTTTTCTGTTTTAGATTTTGCATGAAATTCTTGCAGTATGGTACCCCACATATCATTCTCTTCATCGGTTAGGAGCACCACCCTGTTTCCTTTACTCTCTAGCAAGTTAACTTGTACTGTCATACACTTTCAGTCATTGCTCACTTCATTTTCATCTTTTGTTTTGCACAAAATACAGATGGAAAAATCTATTACTGTTCCCAACTTGTTCATAATACCCATCCCTATTATGGTGGTCCTACAACTGAGATGCATCACAAATGTTCCTGTTACAGGATCCCTGTCCTAATTAAATCTGATTTCTACAGGCTCCCTGCCTGTTGTGATATGCACTTTACCATTGAATCCCAAAATTAAAGTTTTCTTTCTCAGGTCCATCCTTAACTGTCTGTTTGTAACAGAGACCACCACTCCTGTGTCTATTAAGACATTTTTCCATGGCATCCCCTCCATCCAAACATCAGTCAAAGGTTGACCATCATTCTCTCACTTAAAAGGCCCTAAATGAGCTATTTGGGACGGGGCATGCCCTTATTGTGAATCTTCATCATCCCCCAAGTTTCTGGGGGCTTTTCTAATTACACAAATATTGTGTTGTTGCTGAGAATCCTCATCCACTGCATATGCAGGATATTGCAATTCCTGAAATACAGCTTGTTTTTTCTTGTGGTCTAGATTATAGGAATGGTTTTCCATATATTTCACTGAGTAGGCATTCCCTTCATTGTCATATTGTTGTTTTCTTATAATTTTCCCTTGCCTTGTTGAAAAATCTTTGACTCTCAATAACATTATCCTGTCCTATTTGGTTTTGTCTTCCTTTTCCTTTATCCTTATTTTCTGATTGCTTAGGATATATTCTCTTCTCTATTTGCTTGTTTTCCCACTTTTTGCAATGTGAACACTCTTGCTTGACATGTACAAGTTTTTTACAGAAAAAAGTCACCTTTTCTTCATCAGGACTTCCAGAGCCAGATGGGCTAACACCATTCAGAGGCAATTCCTTTTCTCACCCCCCACTTGCCACTATCTCTTCCCCATCTTACTGCACTTACAATCTTCATCAGTACCAAAGGAGAAAATGTTATGTTTGAAATGTCTCAGTCATCACTTGTGACCCTTCCTCTCATCAACTGGTGAACACAGTGCTCTAATGTATTAGTACTTTCTTCATAGATGCATTTAATGTCACCCTGAATTCCCTTTACTTGCTCCAAAAATGCATATATTAACCTTTTCCTTATTTCTGGTCTTTCCATGTCCCTGTCATCTATGTTATGAACAATTTAAAAAGCCAATTTAAAATGTTCAGCCTGTTTCAACATTTTATCAGAAACTGTAATGTTAAAATATTCTAACCATTTAGTTGTTTCTCAGAATTTTTCCATGTGAATACGGAAAGAACATAGCTGCCATTCTGTTTAATTTTGAATCATGATTACAGTCATTAACAGCAATTAAAGTTTGTAACATTTTGAAATAAATATTAAGAAACATCATTATAAAGAATCATTCCATACATTGCCAGCTGTATATGACAACCATTCTTCAGATGTTAACATCTTGTAAAAAATAAATTTTTTATCATTCCACTGAGGTATTGTCTGTAACTGATTATTGGTATAGATCAACTGAAGTGCCTGTCACTACTTGTATGTCCTCAGACTTAGGTTCATAGGTAGGTTCATAGGTAGGTACTAGGCTATTGGCCCTAGGCCTATACAAGCCTAGCCAAAAAGGTACTCTGGCTTTTGCCACTCAAGAAAATTATTTTCCTGTGCCCTTGTCAAACAGAGCCACAGAGGTGATCCCCGGGGTGAATTTCTTACTTCCCATCCAGTCATCAAGATTTTTCTTGAAGAGTGCTAATGAGGAGCTTTGTTTGATATAGATTGGTAGTTTGTTCCAAAGTATGGGAAGTCTCTGGGACAGGAATCTATCCCTCCAGCATGTTCTGTTTATTGTGGTGACAAGGTTTAGGTCCCTAGAGTGTGTAGCTTAGAGGGATTGGGATTTATTTAAGTGGAGCATGTCCAACAACTCTGGGTTTTGGTTCTTAATGATGATGTTCTTAATGATGTCTGATGTCTGAAGCTTTAAGCTCCTCTGTTTTTGTAATTCTGCCTTTGAATCATTACATTCATTTACTTGTTTCTGTAATTCCCCTATTTTTATCTGTAGCTCTGTCTATTCAGCTAACACCTCCAGAACATTTTGTTTTCCTCTGATTGATTATTGTCTAAGTGTTTCTGTTTCATCTCCCCTTTGTGGCAGTAAGTATTGCCACTTCATCCCTTTCCAAAATGGCAATAACATATTGTACATATTTGCTGACTTCTATATCATGCTTTTTTAACATTTCCATTTGTTTTTCATTAACCTTTCCTAAATTGTCTTCTGCTATTTGTATGAAAGTTGCTTATTGTAAGTAATGTCACCCCGCTGAAGACAGTAATTCTTAAACATTTATGCTGTCTCTCCAAACTCTAAACTTTTGTTTTTATCTATAAATGACTGAAATTCCCTATAAAAAGTAAAGATTGGCATTACAAAATTACCTTTTGTTTCCCATGCCATATCTAACATGTCCTGTGTAAATTTTATTGTTATCGTTTGCAACACAGTTTTATGAAATGTTATACAGAATTGAGGATATTTATCCCAACAGTTTATATATTCAACAAGTGTTCTATATTATTGCAAATATTGATCATAACACTGTATCCATTTACAAAGATTAACTTTATCACTTTTGCTAGTACCAAACAATGCTGTGTTACTTTTAACGTTGCCACTGGCTTATTCATACCATTAATATAATAATGCCCATACTTTATCTGGTGTTTAATTTAAGTCTGTTGCCACAGTATACAAGCATTTTACACATAAGTCCTTGATAACATCTGTATTATTTCAGAAGGAGGCTTACCATATTTCAGAAATGGCTAACAAGTGATCAGGATGTTGGCTGAAACCAAAAGCTGGAAATTCCCTCTCTGTTGAAAATGATAGTGAAATGTCTTGCAGCAAATGTGGAGATGAAATCTTGGCTTCACCAAAACTTAGAAGTAACAGATACTGCTGAGCTGGTCAATACCGACTGTATTGATGTTGGTGCCAATGGGATACCAAGTGTTTGTTATAATGAACTTGTATGAATATATTTTAAAGATTCAAATCTAGTCTGGATCACCACTATTAAAATAGCAAACAACAGACCAAGACACTGTACAGCTGTATTCATACTTAATATAATATTTATTAATACGACCAACCAAACATTAATGTCGAGATATAACATTTCCTTTATAGCATGGATTACTGACAGATACACTGCACTTCCTCAAGCTATTCTCAGTTCATGATCAAATGTCCTCCCAATCAGATATTTTCAGTCACTTTTATACAGTCTAAGTTTAAATCTTCTTGAGCTATTCTTGGCATATCTGTGGCTTTACTGTGGACCGTGCCAGTTTCTGTCCCTTAGTCAATTTCTGAGAATATTGTGGACCTCACCAGTTTTGTTTCCTTATCAATTTCTGAGAAGACCAGGGTCTTGTGACAAGACAGCCATTTCTGCTTACACTGGTAGCCATTTCTCTTTGTTAGATCTGTTCTGTCAATTAAGTATTTGTATGTATCTAGCTTATCATGCTGTTTCAGCAAGTTTCTATTTTTCATCAAACCTCTATTATCGTAGCCATCTGTTGCTGATGTTTTAAGCCCACAGCATATCTTGTCATCCTGCAAACACATATTTTTGCTAGGCTAATCACAGTTGTTTGCTGCACATTTTTCTCTGCATACTTTGCAGGCTTTGTATCACATACCATTTCTAAAAATATCGCACTGTTGCTATGAGGGAATACAACTTTACTTTTATACAATATCTATCAAGCATGGTAACTAAAGCACTAAAGTACATTCAGTACATTACAGTAGCCAAAATGTAAAGGATTAGTCAATATGTAAACTGCAGTATTCTCTCTAACTGATAAGGTGTAAATATTTATAATTTTTTTTTTCAGTACAATATTGCAAACAAAATGCATATAATGCACAAATATGGTCATCACATTTGTGTAGTAGACTGCAACATGTAACCCCACCAGAACTTGATAGAAATATACTCTCCTGTCAAGTACGGATAAGCACTTCCTATAAATGTCATCCAAAGTCTGCATAAATACTTCTCACAGCAATATCACCATGTACACAGATACACCTCCCAAATCCGTAGTCCCATGTCTTCAACATAAGCACTTTCCATATATTCTGTTTTACTTCAATAAAAATGTAAAAATATGTAAGAAACTGAATGCTTTGTAATATAATGTGTGAATTTATTGTGTATATTTTTGTCTATTCCCACTTTTTTTCTGTTTTTCTCATTTTAGTTATGCATTCCTTTCTCCTATATCATTTTCTTTCCCTCCCACTGATGTTAATTTTTTACAGGTCAAAATTCTTCAGAGTGGCCCAGCCACATACCTCCCTGTCCTCACAGGGCTAGGATGGTGGAATCTATCCTGCAGGGACCCCAGCACATGGCTGCCTGGCAAGCTTCTCTAAATGGTGACTTCAGGACTTGGTTGAAGACATGCTAGAGGAGGTCATAAGACAGACATTTGTCAGCCAGTTGAGGCCTCTATTCAGTGTGAAGACATGCTGCACCAGTTGGTTCCACCCACAGCTCTACCACAGGCACCCACCACTCAATATCAAGGTACTTCACTGCACCACCATCTAGCAATGGAAACCTTTGAGACTCTGTGGACTAGGACTCCTGCTGGAACTTCTTCATAGGTTCATAGGTTCATAGGTGTGTACTAGGGTAATGGTCCTGGACCCTTTACAAGCCTAGCCCATAAGATTACCTGGCATTGTGCCACCCGACCTTAGTTCCCAGTGCATCTGTTGAGGAGAGCCACTAGAGTGATCTCTGGGGTGAATTTTCTATTTCCCATCCACTCATCAATATTTCTCTTGAAGAGGGCCAGTGAGGTGCTCTGCTTGACATGTATAGGAAGTCTATTCCATAGCATGGGGTGTCCCTGGGTTATAAACCTATCCCTCCAGCATGTTCAGTTGATTGTGGTAATGAGGTTGAGGTCTCTGGAATGTGTGGTACAAAGGGATTGGGATCTCTTTAGATGTAGCATTTCTAACAGAGCTGGGTCAGACATAGCTTTGTAAGTCAAGCAGAGATCGCCTCTAAGTAGACAATATGAGACAGAGAATAGTTGGAGTTTTTTGAGTCTGTCCATATAGGACAAGTGTTTAAGGCCTAGGATCCTCTTTGTGAGGTACTTTTGTGGCCTCTTCAGTTGTTGCAGGTGTTTAATGAGGTACATGCCAAATGGGGCATTGTACTCAATGATTGGCCTAATGAGGGAAGAGTAGAGGGGGCAATGACCTCTTTTTTTCCTGGATGCAAAACCCTTAGTAATGAGATGTGCCACATTGAAGGGCTTTCTGACCGCAGTGGCAATGTGGTGGTCAAAAGAGAGGTTGCCATCAACCTGTGTTCCCAGATCTCTTATAATGCCTTCTGTGTTTAGTGGACTACCGTCGATGTGGGAATTCATGGGAACCGGGTTTTTCTCAAGGATGATGATGACACATTTTTTGACATTGAGCTTGAGGCCATGGTTCTGACACCAGTTGTTGGTCTCAATGAGGCCTTTCTGTAGGATGTCAACATCACTTGGGGAGTTAATAATAGCAACTATCTTGCAATCATCTGCAAACTTTCTCAGCCATAGTCCCTTTATGTTGGCCTGGACTTCATAGACGTAGATACAAAACAGGAGAGGACCCTGGACTGAACCCTGTGGGACTCCACTTGTGACTGGTCAGCAGTCTGACTTGGAGTCAGCTGCTTTCACACTGTGGGTTCTGTCTGTGAGCCAGTTTGCAACCCAGCTCGTGATATAGGGGTTGAAGCCTAGCTTAGTGAGTTTTTTGTGATTCCTGAGTCGGGAATGGTATCAAAGGCCTTGGCCAGATCAAGGTAGGCTGTATGAACTACCATACATTCATCCACAGCTCTGGTGACTGACTCAAAGTTGACCAAGTTGAGCAGGCATGATCTACCCTTCACAAAACCAAACTGTGTGGGATACAGTGTTTGCAGATTCCCTATATCTTTTTTTATTAGGTCCATGATGATGCGTTCCATAGCTTTGCATATCAGACTCATCAGGCTAATGGGGCGATAGTTCCCAGGGTCTGTAGTCTCTCCTCCTTTGTGGAGAGGGATGACTGTAGCAGTGCTCCATTCGGTAGGGACAAAGCCTGAGGTGAGGCTGTGATTGAACAGGGCACACAGGTGAGGTACCAGTTCACTCTGTAGTTCATGAAGAATACAACCAGGGATATTGTCAGTTCCCATAAAAGCTGTATTCTTGGCCTTGGACAGTGCTGTTTTACCTTGTGCAGCAGTAATAGTGGGTGCCTGGCAATCTACTGGCATTGTGATTGGTTCTTTGGGGGGAGGGGTAAAGTTTGCACTGAATCTTTCAGCCAGTATATTGGTAATATCTGTTGGCTCGGTATAGGAGGTACTATTGTGCAGTAGCTCAGAGCAAATCTGGGTATTGCCATGGAGATTCTTTACATAGCTATAGAAGGCCTTGTGGTTGTCTTTACTATCTGCTGAAGTTCTGTTTTCATAGTTAGCTTTAGAGGATTTGACGAGGGATCTCAATTTTTTGTTGAGGCTGATAAGTGGGTTTTTCCAGTCTTGGAACTTCACCTTATTCTGCATCGGTTTCCTCCTGCTGTTGTATAGTTTTTTTTATGGCAGGGGACCAACAGATTGGCTTCCTTTTTTTGGAGGAGAGAGTCTTGGTTCTATTGGGTATGGCGAGATCCATGCATTTGTGTACATGCTTGTACAGTACATTGATGTATGATTCAGTGGTCATGCAAATATTCTCCATTTGCATGGGTGCCTTGAAGTTATCCATCTCTGTTTTAAGGAGCCCAAAGTTAGCTTTGGAGAAGTTTTTCTTGGTGGTTACCTTTGGGGGGGGGGGGGGATTTCCAAGATGATTAGGTTGTGGTCGGATCTAACCAGGGAGGAGTTGACTATTGGTTTAGAGCAATGGTCATCCATGTTAGCAATGACCAGGTCAAGGATATTGCTACCTGTAGTGGGGGTAAGAATGAGCTGGTCCAGGGCATTGGAATTAATGAATTCCAGGAAACGTCTGGCAAGTGTATTGGTACATGAGAAGATTTCCCAGTTAATGGAGAGGTAGTTGAAGTTGCCCAGTATGAGAGTGTTAAGTTGGACCCTAATATTCTCGAGGGTGCTTAGGAACATGGAATGTGAGCATTGGGACATGTTTGGGGACCTATAGCAGGCTATGACCTGAATCGGTGTCTTACCCAATGTTAGCTGCACCTGAAGTATCTCTGATGTGTTATGTTGGGCTACCAGTCTGGAGGTGTGCACATCCTTTATGAATATGGAAACACCACCACCTTTGGAGCTTTGGTCCAAGTTCTGGGGCCGAAAGGTGTGGAATGAGTTATAGCCTGGTAGTGCAGTGTGCTTTCTGCTGTCTAGAACCAGGTCTCTGTTACAGCACAAATGTTGATGTTTCCCATTTTAAGGAGTGGTTTGAGTGAGTGCATTTTGAGATTTAGACGTTTAGCATTGAGCAGCACGACCCTCAGATTCCATCCATTCTCCTACACCCTCTTACCTACTTCCCACCCAAACTACTGTCTTTTACAAAAAAAATTGAAAAGACGGTGGTGTATCCTCCAAAAAACATAGTGGTCCCCCTCTCCTACCTCCTCCAGCATAACCACTTGATGTTTTCCTTCTGTGATTCCCACTTTGTTATGTCTTCTCTTTTTCAGTCTTTTGTATCTCACCCTTTCCGTGCTTTGAAGCAATAAACAGGGTTTTCACATAAGGATACCCACATAGAATATATTTTAACTACCCCTTTTCAAATATTAATAATGAAAGCTGCACAGTCTGCCACTTGCATTAGGTCCTTCAAGCATGACTGCACATAGCTACTTCCCTCCACATTATCCAAATACGTACAAAATTATACATAGCATATGGCTTTTTTATAGTGCTTTATATGCATTATTATTATGGTAATAATCATCATCAACCCCCTTATTCCCATTTTCTGCATTCAACTGTTGCTTTGTCTCTTGATTCAATGCCACACTCCTACCTTCTTCATCAGTCATGCCTGATTGTCATAGGTCTTCTCTCACACAATCCATTCATCATTTTGTTGGGTGTCCTCATTTCCTCTTGCCTTCTTTGTGTCTGTCCCAAATCTTCTTCATCAGATTGTCTTCTGCTTTTCTGCACATGTGTCTGAACAACCATAATCTGTTCTCTTTGACCTTCTCATCAAATGGAGCCACTTTAGCTTTTGCTCTAATGTCCTTATTTCTTCATCTGTCCCACAGTGTGCATCATACCATCCATCTCAGGCACTTCATTTCGATCACCTGTAGCTTCCTCAACTGCTCTGCTTTACTGCCCAGGTTCCTGTACTATACAGTAGCACTAATCACAACCTTGTCTTGTACACCTTACTTTTCAGCTTCTTTGGCATTCTTCTGTCATAAACTATCTCTCTGTGCCAGTTAACTACAGCCCCTCTGATTCTAATTTTGACTTCCTCATTCAGACTTTCCTGCAATTCAACCACCCCCTCCCAGATACAAGCTGTGAACCTGTTCCACTATTTTCCCTTTTATCTCAGGTCTGTGCTTCCTCTGATTTCCCCATTTGCTGCCATTACAACTGTCTTATCTGTACTCATTTTCACCCCTTGTGCCTTCAGTTTTGCATTCCATACCCGTATCCATTGCTGAACATCTTGCTCAGTCTGCCATTAATGCTACTCCTGCACGTCAACTTAGCTGATTACTCCCCTCCAACCTGTTTGATAATGTAGTCCATCACCAGTATGAGAAGAAGTGGAATCAGAGCTGAATCCCGATGCACTGTAACTCCCACTAGGAACCCCTCTGTGAGAATGAACACTGTTTGTACTTCAGTCATTGAGTCCGTGTGCATAGCCTTCACTAATTCTATCAATGATTCTGTGACTTTGAATTACTACAGAAGTGCGCAAATCTGCTTTCTTGGGAGATTGTTATATATTTTCTCCATGTCAAGGAATGCCCAGTTGGACTCCTTCCTCGTCTCTAGCATTTTCTGAACTATCTGTCTCACTGCAAACATTGAGTCAGTTGTGTTGCATTCTGATCTTAATCTGGACTGCTCATATCCACATTTGTTTACCATGTGTTTGGCACATGCTTAACTTGAATGTAAGAATGTGTGTAAACTGCTAACTATGTGACATTCCACATCTTAGATGTAGTGATGAGTTTAAGAAACAATACACAGTATAGTAGAAAGTAAAGTAAGGAGACTGAGTGCAAATTATTTGACAAAAGCATTTGAGAATGATAATCAGAGACAAGATTGTGACAATGAGAAATTGTAAAATAAGAAAGCAATAAAAGTATAGTATAATGGTATCACAGCTGGTATATTGCAAGTCAAAAAACAAATAAGAGGTACATAACGGTCACCCTTTGCATGGAGTGATGTTTACTTCAGTGATGAACATAGCAATAGAAAATTCTAACAGAATATTAAAAGCAAGATAAGAAATTGGAGAATGGATACAATTTTCATAGTAATGTTACATGCAGATGCTAACAGTTTTGACTACAAAAACTAGGATTTGCATTACGATATCCATTAGGAAGTGAGAAAATAAATTTAAAAAGTACAGTGTTTTTCTGTCTCAGACAAAAATGCCAATATTAGAAGCCATGTATAAAAAAGATGTGATCAATAAAATGGGAAATACTTTAAAAGAGTTAAGAGAAATGACTTTATAGGAAATGTTTAAGCATTTAGAAACAATATGTACCTAATAAAGTAAATGCTAACGGGGAAGTTAACATATTTTGGTAGTATATATACTCTGAAAAAAAAAAAAAAGAATTAGAGATTAGGTGGGTTTTGGATATGCTTTCTACAAGGGAGAGACCGTAACCTGTTCATAGATTCATTCCTAGATTCATTAGTCTATACTATGTTAACAACCACTAGAGCCCTTATAAGCCTAGCTGTGCAACCCAAATGTGATCTAAAAATTTCATTTATATAGGGGGTGATTCACTGACCTCCTCTGTCCATTAGATCCAGAGGAGACAGACAGTTTACTATCATTTAACTGAAGTGGAGTCAGTCGACTCCATGTCAGACAAAAGCCCGAACCTCGAATGTTGGCAATGTCGAACTCCGATATTGCTGAACTACAAATCTTGCCCCTATCTTGACTCATGTTAAAACCTATCCCTAGGTTGCATTCGACATGTAATTCATCAATTTCGGAGTTTGGCTGTGTGAGTTTTTTTAGGACATCGGTCGATGATATGATCAGTACACCAAGTCCATTTCAATTAAATGATATTAAACCGAGACAGTCCATGGCTGAATTTCCTATTACCCATCCATTGGTTCAAATTGCTCTTAAATAGGGAAAGGAAGGAACTCTGGGAGCTTGTTCCAGAAAACAGAAATTTTCTGAAAAACATATCTGTGTCTCCAGCATGTCCTGTTTATGTTGCAAGCAAAATTTAGGTCTTGTAATCTAGCAGTTATAATCCTGTTTGTTTTGCGAATGTGAAGGGTTCATCAAAACAGGGTCCTGGGATGCTTGTATGCCAGGCAAAGATCACCTCTCAGAAGTCTCTGCAATACCGGGAAAGAGACAGGGCTTTTAGGTAATTAGCATAGGACAATGCACTTACTTCCTGTTTTCTTTTTATGAGGAACCCTTGTTTATGTCCCAGTTGCTGCATGTGTCTAGTCAGGTACATATCAAAGGGGGCATTATATTCCATGATGGCCCTGATGAGAGATGAGTACAGGGGTATGATGACATCTTTCGGCCTAGATGCCATGCCCTTTCATATAAGTTGAGCAACATATATGGATATTCTTACTACCTTGAGCACATGTTGGTCGAAGGCTAGGTTACTAGCTACATGAGTTCCCAGATTCCTGACTAATAAATCAACTTATAGGGTGTTTTATTGATGACATAGCTGACTGGAGTGGCCAGCTTCCCAAAAGATACCATACTGCATTTCTTGGTATTAAGTTTTAAGCTATGGCTTGCAATCATCTGCAAACTTGGATAGCTAGAGGGCCTTGACATTGGTTTTCACATCTGATAAGTAGATGCCAAAGAAGAGTGAGCCTAGCACAGAGCCCTGGGGGAATTCACTGGGCAGTGGTCTCTTTGTTGATGTGTCCTCAAGTATTCTTACCTCCTGGCCTCTATAAGTGAGACAGATCACTATCCAGCTTGTTTTAAAGGGGTTTATGCCTAGTTCCATGAGTCTGTTGAAATGTCTGAGTGGGGTATTGTATCAGATACCTTACCTGATCTAGATAGGCAGTATGCACCATTTTCCCACATCTGTTTCCTTAGTGAACTTTTTAAAGCAGTCCACCAGATTCGGTAAGCATGAACTTCCTTTGACAAAGCCAAACTGGGATGGATCCAGTGTCTGGAGGTGTTTTATGTCCTTGTGGATAATTTCCATGATAATTATTCCCATGGCTTTGCAAATAAGATTTGTCAGAATAATGAGTCCGTAGTTTCCAGGATCTGTTCAAGGCCCTCCCTTATGAAGAGGAGTGACCATCACAGTCCTCCATTAACATGGCACAAAGCCTGTCTTAAGGCTATAGTTAAGTAATGACTCCTGGGGTCCTGATAAGCCATGTTTTACACTATTCATAAGGCATCCTGGGATGTTATTGGGGTTGACTGAGGCTGTGTTCTTGGCTTTAGTGAGCACTGCGAGTACATACTTCCTAGTTATAGCTGGAGGGATTATGTTTGAGGGTATTTTTGGGTGGATGTTTGTGGGTTCTGAGAGGTTGGTAAAGTTGGAAATGAATTTGTTCTCTAACAGGTTCTATATAGCACCAGGGTTAGTGAATGTGGCACCATTAACCACCAGTTCAGCACATTGCTGTGGGCTGCTTTTGAAATTTCTAACATAGCTGTAAAGGCCTTATGGTTATTTTTCATCTATGAGGCTCTCTTAACCTCAGAGTTTGCTGTGCTTGAGCTAATTAGCCCTCTTAATTACTATTTACTTTGATTTATCTGCTAACATGTTCTCTATAATGACAGGCTCAGTGTATGTGGCACCATTAACCACCACCACTAGTTCAACACATTGCTGTGGGCTGCGCTTGAGGTTTCTGACATAGCTGAAGAAGGTCTTATGATTATCTTTCACCTGGGAAGATATCTTAACCTCAAAGCTGGCTTTGCTTGACCTAATTAGCCCTCTTAGTTGCCTATTTACTTTGCTGAGTGAGTTTTTATCTTTAGGGGAATTACGCTTCCTGATTTTTGCCATATTTTACTTTTGTCTTATATCCTGTTTAATTTGGGATGTCACCAGGATGGTTTATTTCTGGGTTGGTCCTGCACTTACTTCTGTAGGTACAGCAGCCTCTATGCAGCCATTGACATGGCTGTACTGAGAGTCTGACAGCAATTCAGTATAGGCTGCTGTTTTCATAGGTTCATAGGTAGGTACTAGGCTATCGGCTCTGGGGCCTATACAAGGTCAGCCAAAAAGGTACCCTGGCTTTTGCCACCCAAGAAAATTATTTTCCTGTGCCACTGTTGAGCAGAGCCACAGAGGTGATCCCTGGGGTGAATTTCCTATTTCCCATCCAATCATCAAGATTTTTCTTGATGAGTGATAATGAGGAGCTTTGTTTGATATAGATAGGTAGTATATTCCAGAGTATGGGAAATCTCTGGGACAGGAATCTATCCCTCTGGCATGTTCTGTTTAGGTCCCTAAAACATGTAGCTCAGAGGGATTGGGATTTCTTTAAGTGGAGCATGTCCAACAACTCTGGGTTTGACATAGCTTTGTATGTTAGGCAGAGATCAACTCTGAGTAGGCGATATGTGACGGAGTAAAGCTGGAGTTTTTTGAGACAGTCTGCGTAGGGCATCTGTTTGAGGCCAGTAATTCTCTTTGTGAGGTATTTCTGCGGCCTTTCCAGTTGTTGTAGATGTCTTGTGAGGTACATACCAAAAGGGGTGTTGTACTCTATAATGGGTCTAATGAATGATCAGTAGAGGGGAACCATGACCTCTTTTTTCTGGATGAGAAACCTTTTCTGATGAGGTGGCGTAGGGGGATTTCCTGACTACTGTGGCAATGTGATTATCAAAGGAGAGACTACTGTCCACCTGTGTCCCAAGGTCTGTTATCACACTTTCAGTATTAAGTATACTACCGCCTATGTTGTAGTTCATGGTTGCAGAGTTTTTACCAAAGTGGATGACAGTGCACTTTTTGGCATTGAGCTTGAGGCCATGGCTTTGACACCAGGCATCTGTCTCAGTGAGGCCCTTTTGTAGGATTTTCACATAGTTAGGAGTTTCGATTATGGCTCCTAATTTGCAGTATTCTGCAAACTTTGTTAGCCAAAGACCTTCTGTGTTAGCCACTTGTCACTGGTATGAAGTCAGATTTGGAGTCTGCTATTTTCACAGTGTGGGTTCTGTCAGTGAGCCATTTGGCAACCCATCTTGTGACATAGGGATTTATACCTAGTTTAGTGAGTTTATCTATAATTCCAGAGTGGGGGATGGTGTTGAAAGCCTTGGCAAGATCTAGATAGGCTGTGTGAACCACCTTACCCTTGTCTACAGCTTTGGTGACTGCTTCAAAGAAGTCTATCAGGTTTAGGAGACATGATCTGCCTTTTACCAACCCGAACTGGGTGGGATCCAGAGTTTGAAGATTACCAATGTCTTTGTTTATAAGTTCCATGATGATACGTTCCATGGCCTTGCAGACCAGGCTCGTCAGGCTAATGGGGCAGTAGTTCCCAGGCTCCGTGGTGGCTTCCCCCTTGTGGAGTGGCATAACCATCACTGTGCGCCATTCAGCAGGCATAAAGCCTGAGGTGAGGCTATGATTAAACATGGTACTTAGGTGGGGTGCCAGTTCGTTCTGTAGTTCGTGTAGAATGCAACCTGGGATGTTGTCTGGTCCCATTGATGCTGTGTTCTTGGCTTTGGAGAGTGTGGTTTTTACCTGTGCAGCTGTGATTACAGGAACTTTGCATTCTTCCGGTATAGAGATGGGGTCTTTAGGGGGTGAGAGGGGGGTAAAGTTAGCACTGAACCTATCTGCCAGGATGTTGGCAATATCAGTTGGGTCTGTATATTTAGTGCCATTGTGCTGTAACTCAGAGCAGATCTGAGTGTTGCCATTGAGATTCTTGACATAGCTATAGAATGCTTTGTGGTTGTCTTTAGAATCAGTGGCAATTTTGTTTTTGTAACTAGCTTTGGAGGATTTTATCAGGGATCGCAGCTTCTTACTGAGGCTGACGAGGGAGCTCCTCCACTCATGGGATTTTACTCTCTTTTGCAACAGTTTCTTCCTTCTGCTGTACAGTTTGTTTATGGCAGGGGACCACCAGATTGGCTTCCTTTTTTTGGAGGATAGCATCTTGGTTCTGTTTGGGATAGCACGATCTATGCACTCATGTAAGTGCTTATAAAGTACAATTGTGTAGGATTCAGTAGTCGTAACTGTATTGTCCATCTGCATCGGTGTCATGAAGTTTACCACTTCTGTCTTAAGATGCATGAAGTTGGCTTTGGAGAAATTTTTTACCATGGTTTCCTTAATAGGGGGGTGGGGGCAGGATGTGGATATCTAGGGTAATTAACTTATGGTCGGATCGGACCAATGAGGTGCTGGAACACCGGTCACTCATGTTGGTAATGACTAGATCTAGGATATTGTTGCCCCTGGTGGGGGTGTGGATAAGTTGATCCAGGGCATTGGAGTTTATAAATTCCAGAAAGCATTGAGCGAAGGAGTTGGTACATGAGTAGTTTTCCCAGTTAATGGTGGGGTAGTTGAAATCACCCATTATTAGGATGTTTGTTTGAACCCTAATATTTTCCAGTACATCAAGAAAAGAGGAGTGGGAATCCTGGGGCATGGTGGGTGATCTGTAGCAAGCTACAATTTGGATTGCAGTTTTGTCCAGAGTTAGTTGCACTTGGATAAACTCGATTACATTATGCTGAGCAACTAGCCTGGAGGTGTGGATATCCTTAATGAATATGGACACACCTCCGCCTTTGGTGTTCTGGTCCAGGTTACATGGCCAAAATGTGTGGTATGAGTTATAGCCTGGTAATGCAGGGGTGCTCTCTGGAGCCTTGAACCAGGTCTCAGTCACTGCACAGATATCGATGTTCTCCATTTTAAGGAGTGCCTCAAGTGAGTGCATTTTGAGATTTAGACTTCTAGCATTGAGTAGCATCACTCTCAGTTTTTGCTTGCCTGTTCCTGTTACGGTGGTGAATTTGTCATTTGAACCTTGCCTAAAAAGGGCACTATAGGGGTGGCAAGAACCACAGACAGTATCCGGAATCCCAGGGGTAACAGGTGCAGGCCATCTCTGGCAAAGCATCGTGGTCTGTTGACCATGTCATCCCAAGCAGACAGATACTGGATCCCTTTAGAATGGCACCAGAAACTTAGTCAATTGTTGAAGTCAATCACTTTGTCCTTGTACTGCGGCATCATTCTGGGTGATGGCAGAATGCTACTCCTCAGGGCTAACGTCATACCTTCCTGGGTTCCAAGATTGGAGAGCTCTTCCATATCTCTTTTCATGTAGTCCAGGGAGGTACGTCTCAGGTCGTTCACACCAACATGGACAATGACAGAGTCATATTTGTACTTGTTGTGGAGTGACCTGAGTGTATGGGTTATGTGGCGGATCCTGGCACCCGACAGGCAGCTGACAGTAACCTTCTCCTTGTTTAGTCTGGTGAGTGGGTCATCAGTGTGCCTGACTATAGAATCACTTATGACTAGTGTGTTGGGTACGTTGTTTTGCCTTACTGGCTGTGGTTGAGTGGCAAACTGAGTCTGCGGGATATAGGGATATATGTCATTTGGGCTGTGTTGGGGATGGAGGTTGCTTGCATTTCTGCTTTAGAGGTCTCTGTTGCTTGAGCAGATTATTATTGAGAGCCTCCATGAATGTTTTTGTGTTTCTATGTGTGGATTTTGGTGGTGTAGATTTAGTGAGACTATGTGATGAGTGTGGTGTGGTGCAAGTGTTTGCCTTCTCCTCTTGACTGTTAAGTTCAGTCTTGATTGGAGAGAGCTTTACCTCCAGTTTGGCTAGATAAGTGCATCTCTCACAGGTTGTAGTGTTGGGTGGTAGGAGGAGAGGGTTGTCTGTGTACATGAGGCAATTTCTACATTGCCCCAAGATGCCCAGATTCATCAGAGAGACAGGAGAGAACATTGGGAGCTGACCCCTGGACATGCCTGAATAAAAAAATATTTTCCTCTAGATAAGTGAGGAAAGTGAGTACAGGAGCTCTTTTTCTCTAAGCAAGTGAAGAAAGTAAGTACCAAAATTGTTTTCTTCTAGGTAATGAAGAAGGTTGAGTGCTGTAGTAATTACTAAGTTATTTAGTACTTACAAGTTCTGTACAAGTGCTGATCACGAATACGCAAATTCAAGTGCTAAAACTAAGAATCTGTATCTGGACTAAACTAGTTACAGGAAAGGGGGGAAACAAGTGCAAATGTGGGCTTTAAATCAGAAAGTTGAGAGATATGGAAAAACTGCCCAAACAGCCAGTAACTACAATTTCTGGGCCAGAACCACTCCTTATGTGGTAGATAGGTTATCTAGTGCTTACCACTCCCACTGATAAGCTAGAAGGCTTCCCTCCAACACAGAAAGCTTGGGGGGGCTCAGAAGCTTACATACAACCCTGGATACAGCAAATCTGAATCTGGATTACACTAGTTACAGAAAAGGTATATATATATATATATATATATATATATATATATATATATATATATATATATATATACACACAGAAAAGTAGCTAAAACAGCAGTAAAAACAATTCAAATGCACTGCAAGCTAACACACGAGTATGTAGCAATGTTAGAACAAACAGTTTAAAAAATTCAGTTAAATTAAAAATGACTAAAAACAAGTGCAGAAGGAGTCTATTAGGTAGAATGAGGTAAAGAGATGGGACTGGGGGGAGTGTCCTAGATCAAATATACAGTGTGGGCAGGCAACTGCAAAAGCCTCCAAATTTAAACAACAAAATAGGAATAGGGAGGGTGGATATGGAAAAACCAACACCTTCAGCAGAGATCTGAAAAACTATACAGTGAAACAAAAATAACAGTGCACAACTCTGAAGTCAGCCAGCAGTGATATAAAATTAGTCAAACAACAATTATCCCAGTTACACCAACTTAAGACACAGAACATCTCTGAAGTGCCAGACAAATATATTCAGCTCTTTTATATCTCCAGATAGTTTGAAGAGCACTCTGTCAGGACACAGGAAGGCTCCAGCAATGATATGCAGACTTTTACTAAGAGGGTGTAATTTTATTCAAGTAATCCTTGAGATAGTCAGATAACACACAGGATGTAAAACCAGTTACACCAACTTAAGACACAGAGAAATAGGGGGAGGGGGGAAAAACACCTTCAGCAGAGATCTGAAAACTATACAGTGGAGCAAAAATAACAGTGCATGACTCAGAAGTCAGCCAGCAATGATATAAAATTAGTCAAACAACAATTACCAGTACACAACTTTTCTTGGGGTTTGGAGTGGCATTAAATTTTGAGAAACCATCACTTAATAACAGGTAATTTGCCTTGGAATAGTTTCTAACTGTTACTGGTTTTGATAGGATTAAAGAGTTGATTTTCATTTTGTAGAGACAGCTTTATGGTAGGACTTTACCAGGGAGGACGAGACTTGAAGGGGTGCAGTGTTATCCCATATTTGTGAGCACAAAGTCCAGTATGTTGGAGCTTTACAAAGGGATTCTGTTCTGTCCAAAATTTGTTCATGTAAAATTCCCAGTCTTTTGAGGGGTAAGGAAAGTTAAAGTATGAGTAAGGTGTTAGGTTGATGGTAAGTAAGTGTCTCCAGTGGTATGCACTGTAAAGCTTCTTGGACATGGTGGGTATACCCTATGGCTATAGATATATATAGTACATTTTTTGCTTATCTAAATACATGAGCAGCATTAAACAAACACTTAAGCACTGCACACTAAAAAGTAAATGATTGATGTTGTTCTCTGTAATAATAATAATAATATGTTATACCCTCTATAATGCTAGCATCCACATCAATGCTAACTATGCAGTGCCATAGATATAATAAACATTCCTCTATTATGTTGTGAATTGAGGGTAGTGAGTAATTGCAGACTAAATCTCTATATAGTTAGAAAATATATGGTGTCTCTGTATAATGCCAGGGTGGGTTGTCTTTATACTGAATCCTAAAATTCGGGTGGTATTCATAATCCTAGCCTTCAGAGCTATGTAGAGGTCATCCATGAGGAGTGGCACTACATGTTTATGCAAATAAGTCAAGTGCAGGTTATTAGTGCTGAATAAGGAAAAGCAAAGGTGTTTTGAAAAATGTGCCTACTTTCAGCAAAACCATAAAGCACCTTAAATTAAGCATTAAGCACAAATGTAGTAAAACAAATTGGCATAACGGTTAAGGTTTTTGCCTTCCATGCACAAATACAATGTTCGAGCCTGACCTTAGGTCAATGCATCTATGGAATCTGAATATTCTCCATTGGTCACAGTGAGTTCCTCCCACCTTAAAAAAAAATGCAGTGTTTCTACCTCAAACTCACCCAAGAATGGAGATTCTAGATGGTGGCCTATAGGGAGGAGAGCTTTGTGCATCAGCTGTGCTGCGCAGTATCCAAAAGACAGAAGAACATGCCCATGTGCCATGTCAGGGCTAGCCACTAGATGGTGTAAACATTTGTTGTAGGTGATGCGGTAGTGTTGACTAATGTCGCCAAAATGAGAATTGGGATTTGACGGTAATACAGGGGTTGAGGGCCTTACCTACTCTGACAGGGACCCATAAAGCCCAGCAGCCCTGAGTCAATAAGCTTCTGGTTGGCTGGTGTCCATTTGCTCAGCTTGTGTTACCTGAGATAGCTCTGTTGAGCAAAAGTTGAAGGTAAAACCAATCAACCTGTAAAACATGAATTAAGAATTGCTCCAGTTAATGCAGGTTCACTGACAGGATGCAGCTTAGAAGTGGATGATGTGATGGTAAGGAAGTGATTGTACTTCCTATGTATCTAGGATCCAAGATGGAAGGGCAGTGCAGCAAACCACTTGGCTTGGGATCCATAGTCTATTCAAGATGAGAACAAACTAGAAATGGTTTAGAAATTAAGGTGATGGAGAGGCATGAGATGACAGTGAGGGATATTGTCAAAATTAGTGAAAGACGCATTGTAATAATTTTGTATAAAGGTAGCCTGTGCCCTACAGCAGGCCTGTGAGAGTGAAGAAAAGAGTGAATTCACTCAGCAGTTGCAGGACCTACTAGATAAAGCAGACCAGCTTGAACTAGTGTTGATAATCAGGGACCTGAATGCACATATCAGGGCAGACACAACAGGATATGAGGACTGCCTGGGTCCACATGGGTGAGGCTACAGGAATAAAGGAGGGCTATTCTAGACTCCTGTCTGGCAAATGGCTTTATGGTGGCCAACACATGATTCAACAAGAGAGAAAGTCACAAGATCACACACAACAGTGGCCAACATGCAACTGAGTTACACTCCCTTCTTGTATGGAAAAGGCACTGGGGTAGAATCATCAATTGCAAAGTCATCCCCAGTGAAAGAGTCATCCCGCTGCATAAACCATTGGTTGTCACAATCAGTTGCAAGCAGTGGTCACAGAAGGCAGTAGGTCAACAGAGACCAGGCTGAAGACCTGAAAGTTGATGAGATAGAAAATACAACAGTTCAAGGAATTACTGAGGCCTCTAGTACCCCAAGAAGAGGAGGAAATGGCAGCACCACAAAGTAGCATGTGTAAGGACTACTGAACAGATATGTGGCCAAGCCAGGTATGGAAATAAGGTGCATAAGGAAAGCTGGTGATGGAATGCAGAAGTCCAGAAAGTATTAAAAAAAAAGGAGTGCAAGAAAAAGTGGGAGATAGAAAAGACTGACCAGGCTAGGTAGGAATACTGGCTGGCTAACAAAGAAGCTAAGAAAGGAGTTGCAATAACAAAGAATAGGGTATCAGAGGAACTCTACCAACTTTTGGAAAGTGACTCAGTAGATGGCACAAAGAAACTATATCAGGTTGCAAGCAAAGACAGAAAGGTAAAGAAGATAGTTATGCCAACAGCAACCTGCTCACCAGTCCACAGGACATCAAAGCCAGATGGAAGGAGTACTTCCAGCAGCTTCTAAGGAAAATGAAGTCAGGGAAAGCAATAAGTTCAGATGAGGTCACAACAGATATGATTAAAATGATGGGTGAGACAGGGGAGAAATGTCCCCCAAGGATACTCATAGCAGTGTAGAGGGATAGTAGATGACTGGAGAATAAGCATATTAGTGGTAGTGGTCAAGAACAGAAGGAACATTCACAATTGTGGGCAGTACAGAGGTATCATACTCATATCACACTGCATGAAAGTTCTGGAGATGGTGATCGATAAACAGATATGCAGAGAAGTAGAATGGAAGATGGAAGATGAGCAGCTCAGATTCAGATCAGGAAGCAGCACAACTGACCCAATGTTTGCAGTGAGACAAATAGTTGAGAAGAAGCTACAGATGAGGAAAGAGTCCAAATGGACATTCCCAGACTTGAAGAAAGTATATGACAAGGTCCCAAGAAACTGATCTGGGCAGCATTGTGGAGGTTTGAAGTCCAAAAAAACATTGGTAGAAACATTGGTAGAATTAGTGCAGGCTATGTACAAAAATCCAATAACTCAAGTACCAACAGTGTTTGGCCTCACAGGGGGATTCCCAGTGGGAGTGGGTGTGCACCAGGGTTCAGCTTTGAGCCCACTGCTTTTCATACTGGTGATGGACTACATTAGCAAACAGGTTGGAGGGGAGAGATCAACAAAGTTGCTGTATGCAGATGATGTGGCATTACAGGCAGACTGAGCAAGAATGTCAGCAAAGGATAGAGGAATGGAATGCAAAACAGAAGGCACATGGGATGAAACTAAGCACAGACAAAAGAGTGGTAATGGCAGCAAACTGGGTTAATCAGAAGAAGCTGATAATTGAGATAAAAGGGAAGAAAGTGAAACAGGTAAATAGCTTCAAGTATCTAGGTGGGGTGGTTGAGGAGAAGGAAAGTCTGATTGAAGAGGTGAAAGCTAGAATCAGAGGGGCTGCAGCCAACTGGCAAAGAGGCAAAGAGTATCAGGTGTAGTCTATGACAGAAAAATGCCAAAGAAGCTGAAAAGTAAGGTGTACAAGACAGAGGTGCAATCAGTACTACTGTATGGTACAGACACCTGAGAAATAAATGCAGAGCAGATGAAGAACCTAGATGTGAGGGAAATTAAGTGCCTGAGAAAGGTGATAGGATGCACTCTGTGGGACAGAAGAAGAAATGAGGACATAAGAGCAGAAGCCAAAGTAGCTCCAATTGCAAAAAAGATCAAAGGGAATATATTATGGTGGTTTGGACACATGTAGAAAAGCAGAAGACAATCTGGTGAAGAAGATTTGGGACAGACAGGAAGAAGGTAAGGGGAAATGAGGATGTCCAGCAAAGAGGTGGATGGCTTGCATGAGAGAAGATCTGCAACAATCAGGCATGACTGTCAAAGAAGGCAGAAGTGTGGCATTAAATTGAGAGAGGTGGTGACAGTTAACATGATTTCCTCACCCCATTTAGAAATAAAATGTGAAAAAGGGGGCTGATGATGATGATGATGTTTAATCAACAATATAAACAACACAAAGTATGTCTCAAAATGTTGTCTTACAATGCAAACAGTAATGACAATTTTTTTCAGCATAATGAGAGGCTTTGTCAGGTGATGTGCAATATTTTGCATGCCACTTTGTTTTTGAAAATGTTAATGTACATCTATAAATATTGTATATCTTCATAATGACTAACACACAACAAGCAGTATCTCCAGCAGAGTTTAATTTACATGGGCAGTGACAATACATTTTTGGTCTCCACAATGACAAACTCTGGCAACCAGAAAAATAACAAACAAACTCAAAAGCAAATGCTGTTCCACAGCTGAAGCTTTAATTTATTTGGTTAAGAGTTTTCGTTTCTCGATTAGAAACTTCATCAGAACAAGACACAAAAAGTCCAAACAGTATACATTCCATTTTAACAAGCCCCCACCCAACTAATAAAATACTTAAAACCATCATTAAATTAATAATAGTAAATAAAAATTGAAAGGTTTAAACCTCATAACGTCTTAATTTCATACAGAATTTAAAATAATACTCTCATTTAAACCTGAGTATCTCAACGCATTCAGTTTTAACTGCCATTTTGTTTCACAGAGATTTAAATGTTCTTCACATAATCAACCCTGTTGGTTGCTCTGAATCTGATCCAAAACCATAAACTTAAAAAGATGTTAATTATACTCACTAACATGTTTATATAAAGCATTCAAAACTTTACAATTCCTAATGTCAAGAAGACGTTCATAGATACGATCTCTAAGATACCTTTTGGTCTAAACTACATAATAAACCGGGCATATGTGACACATAGCTAAATAAATAATATTTTTATGAACATGTGTAAAATAACTTTTTATTTTATATAAAACACCATTTATGTTAAAATCATCTGTTTATAAAATGTAATGGCACTGAGAACATGCCCCACACTTACATGGTCCATTTCTTATAAAAACGTTTGAGTTTACACTATATTTAACAAATTCTAAAAGTTTTATCTTTCCTAAAAACTACTTTGTACAGTATTTCTTAGCATGGTAGCAGGTCGTCAACAAATCACACTGCTTTGCCAGGTAAGGCCTGCACATCTTCCCTTTAGGCTTTTGAATGTTAGCTAAAACATTGTCCTTCCCCATAGTGCATTATTTAGGCAATGCCAAACTGAAAGTACTTCTGACATAGCAAATCAAAACCAAGAAAATCTAAAGGTGGTACATGTTCAATGCTAGGAGTCTAAACAATAAATTGCACTCTCCAAGCTCCCCTCACCCTAGAGAACACAGATGTTTGTGCAGTCACTGAGACATGGTTTGAAGCTGCAGACAGTATACCAGCAGTGCAAGGCTAAAATGCCTCCCAAACATTTAGAACAGCTACTACACAGACAGGGACTAAAAGTGAAGGTGCCTCAATTTATATAAAACATAAGTATACATCAAGGCTAGTCAAACAGGGTGACACACTTAAGCTTCTCCATGTCCAGTTCTCCATAGGCAAAATCTCATATCACTTCCTTGCAAGTTATAGGTCTCCCTCTATGACCCATGAAACCCATGACTTATATTTAAGCTTTTTTGAAACACTCACTATCCAACTCAATACCATATTCATGGTTGACTTTAATTACCTCTCTATTAACTGGGAATCATATATGAAACCACATGTACAAGCTCAGAGATTCCTGGATTTTGTAAACACAAACTCTTTGGACCAGACTGTCAACATGCCAACCAGGGTTGCAAACATACTGGATATGGTCCTCACTAATATGGGAGAGTGCTGCACACACTCTAGTATAATGCCCTCTCTCTCTCTCTCAAGGTTAGACCACAAAATGGTCTCCTTTGAAGTAAAAATAAAAACTGGAACCGCAGCTAGCCCTGAAACATTCAGGGGCTTCTCTAAGGCTAACTTCCTACTGTTAAGTGATCATCTACTAAATTTCAAGCCACCCTAAACCTGCTGCATGGATTTGTTCACAGAAACCCTATACAAACATATTAGTAGCTGCATAGAGGCAGCTGTACCCATCAGGAATAAGTACAGACCTAACTCAAAAAGAAGCCACCCTGATGGAATTACAATATCAATATACTGTATAAAAGAAAAAAAATCATTGCAAAAATTAGGAGGTATAGCACCCAGCAGGCTAAAAGCACTATTATCAAACTTAACAAATAACTCAGAGGTCAAATAAAATCTACCAAGGCCAAATATGAGGTAAATCTAGCCTCCCACAAGGCATTCTTTAGCTATGTCCGCAGTCTGAAAGACAATATAAAATTGTGTGCAGATCTCATTGTTAACAGAGCCACCTTTATTGAGCCAGAATCATCTTGTTGCTGAATGTGACACACTAATAGCAGAAGGACTGTATACTAAAAAGCAAAATAATCAGGCAATACTGTTGCATTGGGGATTGTGCAAACATTATAATATTGAAGTAGTTGAGAAGCACTGGAAACATGAGCCACAAAGCATTATAGAAAATGATGAAGTTTATATCACATGGGATCACCCATTACCAACAGTTCAAAAAATTGACACAGGAAAGCCATATACAGTACTTCATGAAAAGGAGGCAAAAGTAGCATTTATCATTGAAATTCCTACATCCAATGACTACAGTGTCATATGTACAAACACAAAGTCATAAAATACCAGGAATTGCAGGCAGAAATGAGAGCAATGTGAAATAAGTTTACCCAGGCAGTTTCAATAGTAGCAGCAGCAATGAGTCTTATAAAAAAGAATTTACAATTGCACTTAGATATGTTACAGATACATGTAATACCATATGGATTGTAGAAGGAGTCAGTACTCGGAACAATGTGGGTGCTGTGAAAAACACTTCTGCCTAACATCAAAGATGGAAACAGTACTAATTTCATGAACTTTAATCATACTTTGACTTAAGAATGGGGTCCATTCCCATCATGGTATTAGAAACCCAAAATACTTGGAGAAATTAAAAAAGGGCCAGACGATATAGCAGACATAGATAACTGATAGACAAATTCAGCTCTAACTTTGCTTCTCTCTCCACCTCAACCTCCCTCAAGAAATATCTTCAAATTGAACTTCCCCTGCTATCACTAGGGAACAGATCCTCAATGCTCTCTCTAAAGCCAAGAACACTGCATCAGTGGGCCCGACAATATCCCAGGATGCCTTCTAAATAGCATGAAACAAGACCTATCAGGTCCTTTGGAATTTCTGTTTAACTATAGCCTCCAAACAGGCTTTGCACCTCCTGAATGGAGAACAGCAACTGTCATAGAGATATTGGAAATTACAGACCCATACATCTTATTGGTCCCATATACAAAGCCATGGAAATGATCAATAATGACATGGAAAACCTCCGGACACTGACCCAACCTAGTTTGGTTTTGTCAAGGGGAGGTCATGTCAACTTAACCTGTTGAACTTCTTTGAGAAGGTCACCAACACAATGGATGAGGGCAAACCATCTTACACTGCCTACCATGACCTGGCCAAGTCATTTGACACAATAACTCATTCAGGCATTGTTGACAAACTCAGGAGATTAGGTAAAAACCTTTATGTCATCCATTGGATAGCCACCTGGTTTAGACAGGACCCAGGATGGTAGAATTGGGAGGTCCACCACTACAAAGAGGCCAAATACAAGCAGAGTTCCTCAGGGATCAGTCCTGAGACTGTTCCTTTATAGCATCTACTTCTCTGAAGTCAAAACGAATGTCAAAGGCATCCGGTTGACCAAATTTGCAGGCAATTGCAAGTTAGGAGCAGTCATAGAATCCCCACACTGACAATAATGTTCTCCAGGAAGGGCTGACACAAACAAGTAACTAATGTCAGAGCCATGGACTAAAACTGAATGCTAAAAAATGTATAATAGTATCCTTCAGGAAATCATTCACCCCTGGTAACTAACATATTGACAACACAAACCTAAAACTCAACCCTGTAGTCAGGGACTTGGGGTCTAACAATGACAGTAATCTAACCTTTGGCCATCATGTGTCTATAGCAGTGAAGAAATAATTCTATATTGTGCAATTTATAAACAAAGGTATAGCATCTAGGTCCAAGGAGATCATTGTCACAGTGTATTCAGCATTAATCAGACCCATGATTGAGTACATTGATTCTTTTTGTATGTACTTAACCAGGCACATCCAAAATTTGAATATCCATAGAGGTTCCTCACTAAAAGAATACAAGGTGTGAGTAACATGTCCTACGCAGACTGTCTCAAAGACCTATCCCAATGTTCTGTCTCCTACAGGCTGTTGAGTGCAGATCTATGCCTGGCATGCAAGACATTGTCATACCCCACCCTGATGGACCTCCTGCATATCTGCACAACAAACAGCACCAGAAGCACCCATTCTAAAGACATAAACCTTGAATGTGATATAAATAGGACCTGATGGAAAGACAAGTATGCATCCCAGTGACTGTCTCTGGAACAGGCTCCCCATCCATGTGAAGCAGAGATCCTCCCTAACCCAATTTAAGTGTAAGTTGGACAATTGGGTGGTGAAAAGGAAATTCGTCACTGGTTTGGCGCCTTTGTCTCTAATGGATACAGGCAGCCTGTAAAGGGTTCATCTCCCAGGCCTCTGCTTACAGAGTACCAGAACCTGTCAGATTTGCATGGCTAGCCTTAAATAGGCCCCAGTGGTTGTAAGCCTAGTAGGCACCTATGAGCCTATGAACCTATACTTCTTTCCTGTAACAATTCAACATTTTTCTTTATCATATTCTTTATTATCACTATTGTACACATCACAACTTAGCCATGAATGTTATGCTTATAAACACATTTTGCACATAATCTTGCAATTTTAAGTGTTTCACATTTCCCCATATTTTATTTTTTTTCTCAAATATATTTTTTTATTTTCAATTAAAATAACATTTACATAATATTTTTAAATATTTTAAACAACTATTTACAATATTTACAATAGCCTGACTTTCAATTATATACACTGTATGTTTATTAAATATAGAATTAACAGATCAGTTATCAGAGATATAATATTGATTATTGCAGAGTGTCCAACAAAGATATAACTTTCTTCCAAGGATTATTTACCAATGGCCTGGGATAGATTCGTAGTTTTTTGATTTTTATTTCCTCAATGCAGTTGTCTTCAGTAAAGTGTAGAATTCTTCCAAGGTCAGGGGTGTATTTGAATTCCACCTTCTGGTTAAGCATTTCCTAGATATAGCAAGTATTGTCCATAACAAATACATATTTGTCTTATTCAGGTAGGGACCTTCATTTACATTTAGAATTATCAATACTTTAGTTAAGGTTCATAGGTTCATAGGTTGATAGGTAGGTACTAGGCTATCGGCCCAAGGGCCTACATAAGCCTAGCCAACAAGGGTCCCTGGTTATGCCACCCCAAGAAAGTTATTTTCCTGTGCCACTGTTGAGCAGAGACACAGACGTGATCCCCAGTATGTATTTCCTATTTCCCATCCACTCATCAAGATTTTTCTTGAAGAGTGCTAATGAAGAACTTTGCTTGACATAGATGGATAGCCTGTTCCAGAGTATGGGAAGTCTCTGGGACAGGAATCTATCCCTCCAGCATGTCCTGTTTATTGTGGTGACAAGGTTTAGGTCCCTAGAGCATGTAGCTCAGAGGGATTGGGATTTCTTTATGTGTAGCATGTCCAACAGCTCTGAGTTTGACATAGCTTTATATGTTAGGCAGAGATAACCTCAGAGGAGGCGATATACTATGGAGTAAAGCTGGAGTTTTTTGAGAAAGTCAGTATAGGGCATTTGTTTGAGGCCAGTAATCCTCTTTGTGAGGTACTTCTGTGGCCTTTCCAGCTGCTGCAGATGTCTTGTGAGGTACATTCCAAAAGGGGTGTTGTACTCCATAATGGGTCTAATGAGTGTCGAGAAGAGGGGAACAATGACCTCTTTTTTTCCTGGATGAGAACCCTTTTATGATGTGGTTTGCCACATAAAAGGACTTCCTGACTACTGTGGCAATGAGACTATCAAAGGAGAGACTACTGTCCACCTGGGTCCCAAGGTCTCTTATCACACATTCAGTGTTAATTAGATTGCTGCCTATGTGGTAGTTCATGGGTACAGAGTTTTTACCAAAGGGGATGACACTGCACTTTTTGGCATTGAGCTTGAGGCCATGGCTCTGACACCAGGCATCTGTCTCAGTGAGGCCCTTCTGTAGGATGTCCACATCATTTGGGGACTTGACTATGTAAGGTCAAATCCTTAACCTAATCCAGGTAAAGGATTCATTAAATAAAGCTTGTAAAAAAATGATTGATTCCATTCCAATATGATTTAATTTTATTACATTCATAAAAAATATGAATCCAGTCTGCTTTATTTGACTTTTCACACCTCCAGCAAAAACCATGTGTAGTAATACTGACCTTTTTAATTCTATCTGGTGTTAAAAATGCTCTGTGTAAGTATTTCCATTTACATATTTTCCAGTACTGTGTGTTAGAGGTGTAATTAACTGATACTAAGATGTTAGTTTTAATTTCTTCTGTTAACTGCAATGACTGACCTTTTGTTAAGAACTGCCAGTATGATGGTTTGGGAATTGTTTTATATGTTATTAACTTTTTATATAGATTTGAAATGGAATTTTTATTTTCATAACTATTATATATACATTCATACAGAAAACTTATTAGATTTGGAATATCTTTAAATGAGGAATTATTAATTAATCTGCATAAATCTTGAGTGTACATTAAAATGCTTTATAAGGTTAACCAGTCCTGTGTTGGAATATTGTAAGCAGTTTTTATCATATGTATATCTAAAACATTTTATTTATTTACATATTGAAACCAGCATAAGAATCCATTTTTGTTCCCAGGAGGTTATTGTTTCTGTATATATTTTGTGAGGAAAGTTCTTAGTGATGGTAAATGGGGTTAAAAGGCCAAACCAAAGTTTTAGATCTATGTTTGCATTGATAAGTTTCCTAAAGGAATTGATGTAATGATTAATCAGTGTTGTTTTAGAAGGTTTTGTTATATTATATTGTATACTTATGCATAATATGCACCAGGGTTTGTTTAATTTGTTTACTATTAAAATTGTTTTAACAGATTAAATTAATTTGTTAATATAGCCGTTGCTAATTCTTTCCCATTGGCAAAATAATTTGGATTTATCCAGTCTATTATAGTTTTAAGCACAGATGCTTTTATATATGTTTCTATTTCTGTGAAGTTCAGTCCTCCTTGTTTCCAACAGTTAGAGCAACTCTATTCTTTTTGGATTACCATAAACATTTTATTAAACATGAGTTTATTTCTTTAAGAATGCATCTTTCAGGAGTTAACTGTATTGCTAATGCTACATATAGTATTTTTTAGCAATAAGACCATTTTTATTAATTGCAATCTGTCTTCAAAAGTTAATATAATTTTGTTCCACTTTTCTATATATATTTTTATTGTTTCAATAATGTTTTTTTATAATTTATTAATACTGTTTCATTTATATTTTTGCATAACACTATTCCTAAATAATTTAGCATAATTTCCTGTTTTCCTATGATGGATTTATCTGTAACTTGTAGCTCTTTTTTCTTATTTAAAAATAGAAATTTTGATTTTGATCTATTAAAGTGTGGACCTGAAATCTTATAAAATTTCTCCATTACTTCTTCTAGCCCTCCTAATGACTCTCTGGAGTTTGATAGGGTTAATAAAATATCATCAGCAAAAAGCATTATTTTAGATATGTACTGATCATAGACTTCTATTCCTTTTATTCTTGGATTATTGCATATTATTTCTGCAAGTATTTCTATAGCCAAAGCAAATAAAATAGGAGAAAGGGGGCATCCTTGTTTAGTACCTTTTTGTTATACAGATAGATTCTGTGGTGAAATGACCTAATTTAATGTAGGCTAAGTTATTAATATATATGTTTTTTAGTAATAAGATGAAGGGAGGAGGAAAAATTCAAATAATGCTAAAGTTTTAAATAGATATTCCCAGTTGAGGGAATCAAAGGCTTTTTCTATGGGTAATCCAATTGCAAGTGTTTCTCCATCTTCTTTATTCACATAATCTATAAGAGTAAGTATCCTTTTAATATTATCATTTGTGTGCCTGTTATATAAAAATCCAGTTTGATCATTATTAATTGTCTTTGAAATTGGAATTTTCATTCTATTAGCTAGTATTGACATGAATATTTTGTAATCATTATTCAGTAATGATATAGGTATGTTCCACGGTGGTGCAGCGGTGGCATTGTTGCCTCACAGCAAGAGGTTCTCCCGTTCAATTCTTGGCTTGGGTTGGGAGTGCCTTCTGTGTGGAGTCTGCATGTCCTCCCCACGGTCGAGTGGGCATTTGAAAGACATGCGTTGAATGGGCGTGCCTTCGTTGAAGGTTGGGCATTAGGCTGGCAACTTGACACCATAAAAACCAACTGCCAATCATTAGCGGACCGGAGTTCTGCTGTGGTGACCCCTAACCAGGAAAAGCTAAAAGACAAACAACAACATTCAGTAATGATAAAGGTCTGTATGAGGTGCAAAGGTCTGATGATTTATTATGTTTTAAAATTGGTGCTATGAGAGAATATTTCCATGAGGGTGGTATTTTTGCTTCTGACTGGACTTCTAGCAAAGTTTTATGAAAAAGGGAGATTACTGTTGAATGGAAGAGTTTGTGAATTTCCATAATTATACCATCTACCCCTGGAGCTTTGTTAGATTTACTTTCTTTTATTTTGTCAACAATTTCTTAGTAGGATATAGGTTTTTGTAGGTCTAGTTTTAAGTTTTCAGGATTTTTTTTTTATATTGATAAAGTTTGTATCTAAGTTTATTTGGTTGGTATCTAAATCTTCTTTTTTCAAGTGTTCCATATAATGGAACCGAAATGCTTCAAGGATGTCTCCTATATCTGATACTTTTTAACCTTTCTTTTCATGATATATACTACTAATGTTATTTGCTTTAGAATGTATTTTAATTCTAGTAGATAAGTTATGTAGATATTTGTGGGAGGTGGCTAATGAATTTATTTTTAATTTTTCCCAGGCTAGACAAGTTTTGCATGTTAGAATTTCATTATATTTTTTATTTAATTCCTCTATTTCTTTTTTGACTTCTGGACAATTCTGATTTTTTTAGATTTTGCTGTCAAGAGTCTGGTTTGCAAGTCTAATGATTCAGATTCCCACTCTCTAACTTTGTTTTCGTACCAGCTAAGGGTCTTACCAAATAAATACGCTTTTAATGAGTCCCAAACCATGACTTTACTGATTTCTGTTGTATTATTAATTTCAAGAAATAATTCTGGTTCTGACAACATCCAGGGTCTGAATTCTTTAATTTTCATGATATATGATGGAATTCTAGTTTAGAGAATTAAGGGTTTAAACTCAATTTGGAGCTTCATTATCAGAGAGTCATGATCTGAGAAGGGGTATGGAACTATTGAGAAGTTGAGGATTTTTGTTTGTAAATCTTGAACTACAAATAATTTGTCTATTCTGGTTTGTGTTCCAAACCTATGGTCTTTATGGGAAAATAATAAGGATTTATGATCTTTTACTTTAAAAGTCACAATTAAATGAAATGAATCATTCCATTTTTTAAGGATTTTTAAATAGTTGCTATGCGAAAAGACTTCTTGGTGGTTTCAGAAGCTTCTTAGGTACAATTAAAGTCTCCTTCCAGTATAAGAGTTCCTTTATAATTGTTGGAAATAAGATCTAGGTGTTTTTTAAACGTTCCTGCCCCAATGCCTGGGAACCAATATAGATTAGCTAAGGTCCATATTTTGTTATTAAATTTAATTATAACAAATGCTAGTAGACCTTCTTTGCCTTCATATTTATAAATAACTTTTGGAGTGATTATGTTTTTCTTCCAGAGAATTGGTACTCCTTTTGCCTTTGGAGGATTGAGCTAAGACTGTATAGTCCTTAGCGTTCCAAATAAAGCTGCCATTAGTCTTAAAATGCATTTCCTGGAGAAATACTACTTGTGTCTTATTTAGATTTAAATATTTTAGTAAGTTTGATCTTTTATTTGCATTATTTAAGCCATTATTATTTGATGATAAGAATGTTAAATCCATTTCAAGTTATTGTTGGAAGAAACTTTTTGCTTCTTTTTTTATTTTGATTACAGTAGTTATACCATATTTTCTGATAACAATGGATGTTATTTTTGTGTGTGTGAACTTGGTAGTGTAATTTAATGTTCTTTCTTCTTTAAATATAAGTAGGGTAAAATTCTGGTCAGGCTTTAAAAAGTACTTCTATAAAAACATTCATTCTAAAGTATCAAATACAAGTAAATATGAATTTCAAATTAAATATGGAATGAAAGTTATTCCTAATCCAACAGATAAAGATAGATCTATTGGATTATCACTCATACCTTTAACTCACAATATCAACTGAACTCCATATGTTAAATTATTATATGGAGAATTTTCTTAAAAGAGATATGAAATTCGATATTATTCTATTATTGTTCTATAGTATTTTATATATCAGGGTGGAATGTGAATAGTGTAAACAATTATTATGTCGACTTAGAAAATATCCAATATTTAATTACCCTTAAGAGATCCCAAACATATCAGATATGTCATCTTGGATAAATTAAATGCAGCAGAGGAACATACACTAAATAAGCCAACAACAAATAGATTATTACTAAAATAATTTGATTAAAAGGACTCTACAGGAAACAATGAGTGATTACCAATGAAATATGAATTTACTGTAGGTGTACTTTCTTCCTTTACTTTCCCACTCTTCAGTTCACCAACTTCACCTTACACTTATGAAAAGACATGGCTTATCAGTGGTATCCTGACTCAGAGTAGAGGCATCCTACATTCTAGTGTGCAGTGCTTTTACATATTTATAGATTTACAAAGCAGAGTCTAAGAATGAACTACGATCACCCTGAAAATTCCCATCATGCATAGGGCACCTCCTGCTTCCAGAATGGGTAATCACATCAGGTCTAGAATGAATGAATGTGAAGGTACCTATATGTTAATAAAGACTTACCTTAGCTAAGTATTAATCACATAGTATTTAGAACATCTTAGAGAGTTCTCGGGGCAGTTAGAATACTCTTAAGCCTCTCCTCCCTTGACCAAAAACAGAGATTTCCCTTCCCTTCCTTTCCCTTGTTTTAAATCAGTACTAATAAAAGAAATTCAGCAAACATAGATAAACAGAAATAACATTCAGCAGTGCATCTTGTACATGACTCACAATCCATTAAACAAGTTAGTGCCTAACATCACTTTAGTAAACATTATAAAGACAAATTAGAAATAATTTCCTAGCTCTTTAAATTTTCTGTGAAAGCAAAAAGTTAACAATAAGCTATTTTAACTAAAAGTATAAAGCATTTCAATTTGTCCTTGCATATATACATTTCTACTTATATTGTAGTGTCGATAGCTTTCTTTGAAATCTGTAAAATACTTCACTTCTTCATATCATTCCTTTTTCAATTCAGGTTTTGTTTTGTCAAAACAGCAACAATATGTCAAGGGCACAGTTAATATTTAGACTGATGTTTCAAATAAATAACTTGTCAGTTGCCAATTGAGTTAGTTTAGAATATATTGTTAGTGCAAATATAGCATGTTGCAAAAATAATATGTATTTTTTGTGCGCTCTAGAGACTGTCAAATGCAAGTGACATATATAATGTAGCATATATAGAGCAGATAGCTTATGGATTCAGGTTGTTAAAGTAAATTATGCTTATTAATCAGGCAGTTTCATTTAAATTCACAAGTAATTTGGGGACATTTCAGTTGAGTTTCCATGAATGTGTAGTCCAATGTGAGTAACTGAGTCCACTTTTCCTCATAAACATATGTCACAATTCATTAAACTAAGCAGAGTCTAACATCTGTCTAATAATCATTATAAAGACAAAAAATAGTAATTTCCTAGCTCTTCAAACTTTCTGATATCGCAAAATGTTGGCAGTAAGCTATTTTAACTGGAAGACTAAAACATTTCAATACTTCCTTATGAATATATATTTTTACCTTTACTGTAGTGTCAAGAACTGTCTTTGAAATCTATGTATTACTTCACTTCTTTCAAGTCATTCATATTACAGTTCAGATTATATTTTGAAAAATGTCAATAGCATTTCAAGGGCACATTTAATATTTAAACTGATATTTTAAATGAATAGCTATCAGTTACCAAGTGAGTTTGTACAGATTGTGAGGTAACTGCAAAGACAGCATGTTGCAAAAAGTAATATGTAACTTTTTGTATGCTCTACAGACTGACAATTTCAAGTAACATATAAAATGTAACTTTTACAGTGCAGACAGTTTGTGAAATCAGCATGTTAAAGTGAGTAATACTTTTTAATCAGGCTACATTTCAGTTGTGTTTCCAGGAATATGTAATCCTATGAGGATAAATCATAAAATATTTACAAATAATCCTATTATGTATTTATTTTACCTTTTTTATGTTGTTTTTCATTTTAATAGCTAAACAGCATTACTTTTTCTTATTATTTGTTAACTGTGAGGCTAAATGCACTTTGCAGATTCACAGTGTCCTTAGAAAATGCAGCAATTGTTTACTGTTGCTATGGCAACACAAATAGAATGTGAAGAAAGCTTCACTTCTCTTAACCAACAGTACAGTTTTCCCTCCCTTTTTATGTATTTGTTAATACTAAAAGGAAATAATTCAAAGGACATATGTACATGAATGGAACATTTCAGAGTTAATCATGGGCATGTCCCCCATCCCAATAACAGTGACTATCATTAATCTAATAAATATTGTAATAACAATTAAGTTCACTATTCCAAATGGTCTACCTTAAAACTAGATTATTTTAGACTATTATTTATCTACGTATAGATAGAGAGTTATTAAATATATACAGACTATATTAGTATAGTAAATAGGAGAGAATTTAGAAAGGGAGACAAGATGCAGTTAAAATAAATAATGAGAAAAGAGAGAAGAGAGAAAGAAAAGAAAAAAAATTAAGAGAAAATACACATATACTATGTATGTTGATTTACGGTATAATATTTTATGTGCTATATAACCCTCCTTCTGTGAAAGAAAAGTACCCTGTTTTACATACCTGATTTAATGTGAAAACTCTCATGTGTCATCTATTTTCAAAAAATATAGATAAATAAAGATTCCAGTAGTTAGTTACCTTTGTTTTAAAATCCCAAACAGTAAAACTGGTCCTTTAAATAATGTCAAAACAATTCATATCATAGTAGATGCTTTGAGAGATTTGGCTGTAACAGTATCAGTCTTTTGCTTCTTCTTTTTGACATCTGTCCAGATATTTGTTTCTTTTGTTCTCTTGAGAGAAGGTGACATCCAATCCATATCTTCTGGTAAAGTAATCACATTATTAGTTTTAATAAATTAAGAGGCTTCCTCTAAGTCAATAAAAGTCCTCATCTCGTTGGCATACAGTATTTTTATCTTAGCTGGATATGCAAGTTGTGCCTTGATGTTATTTTGTTTCAGAAATTTTATCATTGGCCACATTTTTTTTCCTTTGCTCCATTATTCTAGATGAATAGTCATTATCAAATTTTATCAGGATCTATTTATATTTTAGAGGTACCTTCCTCCAAGCAGATCTTAAAATCAGGTCCTTGTCCAAGTATAAAAAAAAATTGATAATTATTGGCCTAGGAGGAGAGTTTGAGTTAGTGACAGGTTTCCCAAGAGCTCTGTGTGCCCTTTCAATGCCAAAGGAAAGTATTTCTTTTAAATTTAAAAAGTCAGGGATCCAGCTTGATAAAAAGGACATAATATCCTCACCTTCTGTGTTTTCAGGTAATCTGAAAATCTTGATGCTATTTCTCCTCTCCCTATTTTCCAAGTCATCTGCTTTATTAACCAACCAAGTGTTTTGTTTAAGAAGCAGTTCTTTCTGTGTTTCCTCTTCCTTAAGTCTGCTTTCTAAGTCACTTAGAGAAACCTCTATTCCTGGTATCCTTGTCTGGTGTTGTTGTAGCATTTCCTTGAGGGTGTCAGCCTGTTTTTGACTGCTTGTTTTAAGATTTTCCCAATTCTCTTTAAAATCATCCATCTTCAAAGACAACTCCTGCAGGTTAGATGCCATCTGTTGTAGTTCCTTCTTTAAGGCGGCATCCTGGTGAGAATTCTTTGAATTGCTCATTTTAACTAGTGAATATAACTCCAAGCTATTTGACAGGAAATTATTTGTAAACCTTCATCAAAGTTTCTAATTATGTAAATTAGTCCTTTATCTACAAGATTTTATACTTTGAAGAAAAAAAAATAATTTTTCCTGTCTTATTTAACTAGTTATATGGAGCTCTAAAATACTGCTGCTTTCAGTTAGCCATTCAGGCTCCGCCTCCCTTCCCCATATTTTATATAGCATTTCATAGTGTATTTATTTATTAGCTGACCACAATCTCCCCAGAAATAGCAGCATTTGGGTTGTCCCAAGTATCTGTCCATCTTTTTCCATCTATAACAATCACATTTGGCACATGCTGTATGAAGTTAGAATTGGGGAGTCCACCTCTACAAACAGGCCAGTCACAAGTGGAGTCCCTCAAGGATCAACCCTGGGACACTCCTTTTTGGCATTTACTTTTCTGAAATCAAGGCCAGTGTCAAGTGGCCTGTGCTGACTAATCTTGCAGATGGTTGCAAATTAGGAGCTGTGATTGAATCAACTACTGACACAAATGTATTCCAGGAAGGGATGACACAGATAAACAACTGGTGCCAGAGCCATGGACTAAAGCTAAGTGCCAAGAAATGCATAATGGTATCCTTTGGGAAGTCATTCACCCCTGGTAGCTATCATACTGACAACACACCCCTAAGAATTGTCCCAGTAGTCGGGGACTTGGGGACAATGATAGACAGTTACATGTCTATAGTAGTGAGGAAAGCATTCTATGTTGTGCAACTTATAAGTTGCACATATATCCTGTTTTTTGTTTATTTTGTTCTTTATTTCTTTGTTATTTATAGCACTTTGTGTACTGTATATTTTTCTAGCTAGTTTCACTGTGTGTGAGGTATTAACTGGAATTTGTCCACTTTTATTAAGCATCCGTTGGGTTGTTTGTTTCTGATAACTTGTTGCAGTTAAACTCTTTTTTCTAGAGGCTCCTTTAGCTGTTTAAAACTTTCATTTAAAGGCTCACTGCTGCTTTTCAGCTGTGAGAAACATTTCAGCAGTTTGTTTCCCACCCTTCCTCCCTGTTGGTATAGTGTTTTTATAGTTGGTGGCTTTGCAGTTGCCCGCTCCTAGTGTAAATTTGATCTGGGACCCTCCTCCCAGTCTAGTGTCATTACCTCATTATACCCAGTACAGGGAGAACATTTGAGAAGGCCAATCAGCTTAGTTTCTGCTACTCCTTTCTCTCTTTCCTTTACCTCTTTCCAGTTAAAAAAAAATGTTATCTGCTTTTACTGTATTTGTCTTTCTTCCTACTTTATTTTGCTTTTGCGTCATCTTAAAAGTACGCAGTTGTATTTATTACTGCTTGGTGTAACTCATTTTAAGCCTTTTAGTTTAAGCACTTGGGCTTCAGACCAGTTGTTTTACATTAAGAAGGTTTGTGGTCTGCACTGTAGTGGCAGAAGAGGTAGCTTACATCATTCTAAGTTGGGAACTGCTGATTGAGGGCTCAGTGTCTGTTATTCTAAAAGTGTATTAATTCTGGTTTAAGCACTTGGGCTTCAGGCCAGTTATTTTACATTAAGAGGGTTCGTGGTCTACACTCTTGCAGGAGGAGAGGCTGGACTCTGCCCTTCTGAGCTGGGAATTTCTGGTTAAAGGCTTATAGTACCTGCATATTTGAACTGCTTCTTACTGAAATTGGTACACCTTGTTTGCTGTAGCATAGACTAGATCCAGGCCTGCTGAATCTAGCTTTGTTTGTATAACTTGAGCACTAATCCAGGCATTCTTTAAAGTATTCAATTGTATTTATTACTGCTTGAAAGTAACTTGATTAAAGTGTAGCTATCATTCTAAGTCTTTTGGATTAAGCACTTGGGCTTCAGACCAGTTGTTTTACATTAGGAAGGTTTGTGGCCTGCACTGTGGTGGCAGGACAGGTAGCTTACATCCTTCTAAGTTGGGAACTGCTGATTGAGGGCTCAGTGTCTGTTATTCTAAAAGTGTATTAGTTCTGGTTTAAGCACTTGGGCTTCAGGCCAGTTATTTTACATTAAGAAGGTTCGTGGTCTGCACTCTTATGGGATGAGAGGCTGTACTCTGCCCTTCTGAGCTGGGAATTTCTGGTTAAAGGCTTATAGTGCCTGCATATTTGAACTGTTTCTTACTGAAATTGGTACACCTTGTTTGCTGCAGCATAGACTAGATCCAGGCCTGCTGAATCTAGCTTTGTTTATATGCTTGTTGTTTGTTTGCTTGTTATTTCCCTGAAAAGCTAATTCCACCTAAAATGCAGCTTTTTAGCACTTCTGTGGATCCCTAGTGATACCTGCATTGCTTACTGTACTTATTTCCTTGTTTCACTTGAAAGAAAGTTACTGTTTGTTCTTTTTGTATTTAAGTTACCTCTAACACATTGCATTTAAGTTACCTGGCACTTGCTCACTAAGTCAGCACTAAAAAATTAAAAGCACTACACTCTCACAAACTCCCCTTGAGTACCTTGTTCTCCATTGGCCCTTTTTTCAATTATAAAGGAATTCCCAATACTATTCTAGCATGTCCATAGGTCAGTTGTCAATCTCCTCTCCGGTCCAGCTGGTGAATCTGGGAATCTTGAGGCAATGTTACAACTGCCTCATGTACACAGACAACCCTCTCCTCCTCCCAACAAATTCCAACACATGTGAGAGATGCAACCATATAGCCAAACTAGAGGCTAAGCTCTCTCAACTCAGTACTGGCATAACCAGTCAGGAGGAGAAGGAAACCACACTCACTACAATTCCATTCTCACATAGACCTACCACGACAGCAAACCAAACACATAAACACACAAAAACATACTCAGAGGCTCTAAATAAAAATCTGCCTAAGCAGCAGAGACCTCCAAAGCAGACACCCAAGCAACCGCTACCCAAAAACAAAACACGTGCAACACATAGCTCACAAAGCCAGTGTGCTAACAGTCACAGCCATTAAGGCTAAACAACACACCTGATACACTTGTAATAGGTGACTCTATCGTTAGGCACACTGACGTCCCGCTCACCAGGCTGAACAAGGAGAAGGTCACGGTGAGCTGCCTGTTGGGCTCTAGGATCTGCCACATAACACAAGCACTCAGGTCACTCCAAGGCAAGTACAAATATGACTCAGTCATTGTCCATGCTGGTGTGAATGACCTGAGACGTACCTCCCTGGGCTACATGAAAAGAGACATAGATGAGCTCTCTGAGCATGTAGCCCAGGCCGGTATGACCCTGACCTTGAGTAGCATCTTACCCTCACCAAGAATGATGCCACAATATGAAGACAAGATGATCAATTTCAACAATTGGCTTAAGTATTGGTGTCATTCAAAAGGGATCCAATGCCTGTCAGCCTGGGATGACATGCTCGACAAGCCACAATGCTTCGCTAGGGACAGCTTGCACCTGTCACCCCTGGGCTTTCGGATATTGGCAAAGGCTCTTGCTACCCCCATAGTGCCTTTTTTAGGCAAGGCTCAAAAGACAAACCCACCTCCATAGGTATCACAAGGGATAAGAAACTAAGAGTAATGCTACTCAATGCCAGAAGTCTAAACCTCAAGATGCACACACTTGAAACTCTCCTTAGCATGGAGAACATCGATATCTGTGCAGTAATAGAAACCTGGTTCAAGGGTCCCGAGAGCACCCCAGCACTACAAGGTTATACCTCATACCATGCTTTTCGGTCCAAAAACTTGGACTGAACCACAAAAGGAGGGGGAGTATCAATATTCGTCAAAGATACCCACACCTCCAGGTTGGTAGCACAGCACAAAGCATCAGAGACTATCCATGTGCAACTAACAGTGGGTAAAACTCCCTTCTAGTTTATAGCCTGCTACAGACCACCCTCCCAAACCCAGGAACCCCACTCGGCCTTCCTGAGAACACTGGAAACTATGAAGGTCTCTCCAAACACCATTATATTGGGTGACTTCAACTACCCAAACATAGACTAGGAGCATTACTCTAACTCCAACACCCTAGCCCAAAGGTTCCTAGAATTTATAAACTCAAATGCTATGGAACAACTTGTTACCACTCCCACAAGAGGGGAAAACATACTGGACCTGATCATCACCAACATGGGGACTCTATGCTCCAGACCAGAAGTGTATCCCTCACTGGTAAGATCAGACCATAAACTAATCTCACTGGATATTCACATCCCAACCCCACCCCCTGCCCAGAAAACCACAGTGAAAAACTTCTCTAAAGCAAATTTCACATGCCTCAAAACCGAGGTGGAATCCTTCAAAGCCCCCGGGCCTGTGGAAAATACGGCCCAGACCGCAGAATCCTTTATAAACGCATTCTATGAACACCTTCAGGAATGTATGGATCATGCAATCCCAAATAAAAGCAAGACCCAATCCTCCAAAGGCAGACATCCTGTCTGGTGGACCCCAACCATAAACAAACTATACAATAGAAGGAGGAAGCTACTACATGATAGAGCAAAATCCCAAAAAGGGAAGGCATCTCTGATCAGTATTAGCAAAAAACTATGGGCACTCAAAAAATCGTCTAAGGCCAGCTTTGAGAGAAAAATTGTACAGGACACTAAGGATAATCACAAGGCTTTCTTTAGTTATGTTAGGAACCTGGGTAGGAATTCCCAGATATGCTCAGAATTAGTCCAAAATGACAAAAAAATACACCAAACCCACAGGCATTGCTAACATTCTAGCTGACAGGTTCAGCACAACCCCCCCCCCACCACCAAAAGAGCAAATATCTATCCCAGCAGAGTGCTGCCCCCCTAACATCTCAGATGCTCAGGTAAGAGCCGCCCTCTCCAAAGCAAAAAACACAGCATCAATGGGACCAGACGGTGTCCCGGGCTGCATCCTACATGAACTCCAAGAAGAGCTAAACCCAAACATAAAACTACTGTTCGATCTCAGCCTTACTACAGGATATGTACCCAAAGAGTGGCATACAGCAACAGTGGTCCCTCTCCACAAAGGTGGTGCCTCAATGGATCCTGGAAACTATCGCCCCATAAGCCTGACTAGCTTGGTCTGCAAAGCTATGGAAAGGATCATCATGGACCTCATAAATAAAGATATTAGGGACCTACAGACACTGGATCCTACCCAGTTCGGCTTTGTTAAGGACAGATCCTGCCTCTTACACCTAGTCAATTTCTTTGAAACAGTCACCAAGGCCATTGATGAGGGGAAGGAGTCCACACAGCCTACCTGGACATCGCAAAAGCCTTCGATACAATACCCCACTTGGGCATTATAGATAAGCTCATCAGCTTAAATATAAACCCCTATGTCACTAGATGGGTTGCAAACTGGCTCAAGGACAGAACCCACATGGTTAGAATTGCTGGAGCCATTTCAGTCTCCAAACCAGTTACAATTGGCGTCCCACAAGGCTCAGTCCTGGGACCTCTCTTGTTCGGTATATATGAGGTACAGGCCAACATGGAAGGACTGTGGCTGACCAAGTTTGCAGATGACTGCAAACTGGGCGCCATAATCGACTCTCCAGGTGACACAAGCATCCTCCAAAAGGGCCTCATAGAAACAGACAACTGGTGCCAGAGCCATGGCCTCAAGCTAAACGCCAAAAGTGCATAGTCATCCCCTTTGGCAAAAACAAAGTGCCCACAAATTACCACATAGGTGGTAATCCATTAAGTACAGAAGAAGTAATTAGAGACCTGGGGACCCAAGTTGATAGCAATCTCTCATTTGACAACCATATGGCCAAAGTGGTTAGAAAAACATTTTATATAGCCCACCTAATCATGAAGGGATTCACATCTAGATCAGGGGAGGTCATTGTGCCTCTTTACTCACCCCTCATCAGGCCCATAATTGAGTACAATGCCCCTTTTGGGATGTACCTTACCAGACACCTGCAGTAACTGGAAAGACCCCAAAAGTACCTCACCAAGAGGATCAAAGGGCTCAAACAGATGCCATATGCTGCCCGGTTAAAGAAACTCCAGCTCTACTCAGTGGCATACCGCCTGCTCAGAGGCGATCTGTGCCTGACGTATAAAGCCATGTCCAACCCGGAATTAATGGACATGCTGCACCTCAGAAAATCCAAATCCCATCGAGCTACGCTCGAGACTTGAACCTCAGCACTGAAATAAATAGGACATGCTGGAGGGACAGATTCATAACCCAGAGGCTCCCTTCACTCTGGAATAAAATCCTAGTCCAGGTTAGGTAGAGTCCCTCATTGACTCTCTTCAAGAGGAATCTTGATGAGTGGATTTGAGATCGTGGGTTTACCCCGGGTATCACTTCTGTGTCATTGTTAGACAGAGGCACAGTATACTAACCTCGAAAAAGGGCATAGCAAAATTAATTTAAAATGGGTGGTGAAAGCCAAATACACTCTGGCTAGGCTTATAAATGCCTTAGGGCAGATAGCCTAGTATGAACCTATGAACCTATGAACCTATAAGGTATGGCATTTAGGTCCAAGGAAGTCATTGTTCCACTATATTCAACATTCATCAGACCTATCATTAAGTACAATGCCCCCTTTGGTATGTACCTAACCAAGCATATCCAACAGTTAGAGCATCCACAAAGTTTCCTCACTAAAAGAATACAAGGAATAAGTAAGGAAGCAGGACGATTTGACCCCAGATGATTCAACCCCAATGCAATTGTATACACTTTCATGTTTAAATTTACATTTATTGTCTATGGAAGTAGCTAGTGGACAGTTTGACACAGGATGATTTGACCCTGAACTATTTGACCCCAATTATATAAAAAAGCTTTTAAAATTTTATAATTGCATTTTATTGCTTAATATTTCACTCATGATTTTTCCACTGGAATTTAATATATTATTTAACTTTGTTATATGTGAATGTTAATTTATTTAACATTTTGTTTAATTGTAAATATAATTAATTTAATTAACAGCAGTTTTTAACTTATTTACTATCAATACTATTTAACATTACAAACATTGATATTATTTTAAATTAACATTAATAATATTATTATATGTATTTCAAATGCAAATGTTTTAAACAGTTATATATCCTCATGACTTCTTTTTTTCTTTTTCATTTTTTTAGGTAATCTTTGACATTTTCTCAGTAACTTTGTGAATACATGAGCTGTAAATAATGATTTTTTTCTTTATGTCAAAATGTCTGTGGTTTATTTATTTATTTTTTGCCTTGCCATTTCAATGGGGTCAAACCATCAGGGGTCGAACTGTCCAGTGTCAAAACATCCCATACCCATAAGTAATATGTCCTGTGCAGACTGCCTCAAGACCCAATCCATGTCTACTGTCTACTACAGGCTCATGAGGGGAGATCTATGCTTGGTATACAGCACATTGCCAGCCCCTGCTCTGATGGACCTTGTGCATTTTCACAAAACAAACGGCACTAAAATTACTCATTCTAAAGACTTAAACCTTGCCTGTGATATAAATAGGACCTGTTGGAGTGACAGGTATGTATCCCACAGACCTTCACTGGAACAGGCTCCCCAGCCATATGAAACAGAGTTCCTCCCTAGCCCAATTCAAGTGTAACTTGGACAACTGGATTGGGAACAGGAAATTCATCCCTCGTTTGACACCTATGTTTCTGGTGGACACAGGCAGCCTGTAAATGGTTCATCTCCCAGGGCCCTGCTTGTAAATGCTTCACCTCTCAAGGCCCTGCTTACAATTATGAAGGGAACCAGAACTTGTCAGAGATTTGGGATGCATAGCTTGGCTTAAAAAGGTCCCTGTGGTCAGTAGCCTAGTAAATACCTATGAACAGTTTTCAATGCAACTCAAATTTCTCATGACTTTGTGCATATGTATCTGCCATCCATCATCTTCATAATGTCATGCACTTTTGATAGTAATCTTTTAAATATTCATATAATTCTTACTATATCATGTGCTTTGAATTATGTAAATAACTTTCTTTAATTCTTCACATTCATATTTAAAACACACACACACACACACACACACACACACACACACACACACACACACACACACACACACACACACACACACGTATTATAGGAATAAGTCCACATTTTTTAATGCAAGTTTCCAAATACTTTTGCACAATCCCAATACTTGTGAAAGTTATATTACAGAATGTTTTATTCCCTAAAGTAATAATATAACTTATGTGCTGAACTATAAAATGTTGCAGCTGTGTTGTCTAACCTAAAAATAACTATTATTACAAACCTCTTTTTCATTCTAATTCATTTTGTTGATTGGTCTTTTCTTTTGTTCCTGAGTTGCTGAAATGGCTTTCTTTGTTGTAAAACTTCCATGGCATGAAACAGCCCTGCTCTGTCTATGTTTGACTTCTCCCTGTCCTCTGGATTATATAGGCTTGACATCCTGACATGCTCATTCAAACCAGGAAACTCAGTCAACTATGGTTCTTCAGTTTTCTTCAGAAGCTGCAGGTGAAGCATTTTTTGTTATACCAACACCTTTAGCTACATTTTATATTTATTTTTGCAGTGCCATACATTTTCAACAGTATCTCTCTCTTCTCAAATTCTTTTACCTCAGTAAGCTTCATCAAAACTTGATTATGCCCTCCATCCTCAGAAACTGTAATAATAAGCACATTTTTTTTATTTCCCTCCCTAGACATGCACTGACTATTCCACTTTTCCTGATGGTGTACCAACATGGTTTATGTTATAGATTTTTAAGGTATATGCTACTAGGAAATGAATGACCTGAGGAATGATGCCACTTTCAGGTATTAAGTCTTAGGTTTGTCCTGGCTTTTCATTTAGTGTGTGGCTATATCATTCAGATAATTGTAGCTCTCAAAGTCCATGCTTGTATCTTGCACAGTCTGTGGTCCAGCTATGTTTATAAATATTTTACAAACTTATTATTAGGTCCCTTTCTGGTCCGATTTCATTGATTTCTAATTCTGATGGATATTGTGTAAAAATAGCTTCTCTGTAATATGTGCAAGATTTTTGTTAACACCTCAGCAAAGTCCTATAAATGTGTTGAGCACATGTTTTTCCCTTGGCATTTTGTATGATAATCGTGTTAAAAACAGAACTAGTTGTTACTGCGGAAGGGGCTAAGATAAATTTGTTGATGGTATATCAAGTACTCAGATCACTGTAGATTGGGTTCGCCTTTGATCGAAGACACAGCATTCATATTAAGTCCACATGCACATTGATAAACCCAGATTTTAGGGTTTGTAGAGGCATGTTTGACAGAAAATATGCAGTTTAAGAATGCAGACTGATGACTTTGCTTGAGGTGAATTCAATTTTATAGAAATACTTACAATGGACTATCACTAATTAATTTATTAGCAAGCAGAAACTATTAGAGATAATGACTCTTGTGAGGCACTTTTTGTTAGGAAGGTTACATAGATTTTGTATTATTGTCTTTAACTGAGGAACTGGGAAATATACCCAAAACGTTTAAAAAATTAAGTTGTGGACTCTGGATTATGGTAAAATTTATCTGATGTCAAAATCTATTAAAACATTTACTTGTCCTTTTAGTTTGAGAGGATGGGAATTGTGATGGATCGCAATGCTATGCATGTGCTATATGTACATTAACAGCTGGGTTATTTTTCTCAAATGAGGTATACTTTAGAAACAGGCTATTAATAACCTTGTCCACTAGTTTTACAACTGCTAATAAGTGTATTGGCAGAACACATATGGTTATTTTGGACTGGCTGTTTCAGCAGTGATGCTGTGATGCCATTAATATAAATATAGACAACAGTTTTGATGCTAAATTATTCCTCTAATGTGATAGATAATGGATGATCAGTCATCTGGTACAGCCCAGCCTGTTTGAAACAGCTGAGTGGGCATTAGCCATATTATGTAAAATGTAGTCATTGCACAATAATACCAGGTCACATTTTTGACTGAAGTTAGGGCATGAGTTATCTGTTGTCACTTATTCACAATACAATGTAATAAATTTAGGATTGTCTTAAGGATGATAGGACTTAATTGGATATCTTTATGTAATAGTGCTGTGTAGTGATAATGGCCAAAAACTAACTATTGATTGGAATGAAAGCAAAGGTATGGAAATGTGGAAAATTAGGAAAGCTGATAGTGAAATACAGAATATTAGAAAGCTATCAAAAGAAATAAGGCATGCAGGAAGAAGAGGGTATATAAAAATATGTACCAGACTAGGAAGGCTAAGAGGACAGTCACGATGACAAAGATCAAGGCATCAGATAAAGTCTACCAGTTTTGTGGAAAGTGACTCAACATATAGCAGAAAGAAACTGTATCAGGATTCAAGGCAAACACTGAAAGATAAAGAAGACAGCCATCAGACAACATTTAAAAGGGATGCCAGCATCAATTTGCTCACCAGTCCAGAGCACATCAAATCAGATGGAAAGAGTATTTTCAGCAGCTTGCAAATGGAAAAAAAAAACAGAAACTGTACTACACCACAGTTTACAATGAAAGGGGAAGGAGACCCAACCATAGAAGAAGAAGAAGAAGAAGAAGAAGAAGAAGCAAGAATAGCACTAAGGAAAATGAAGATAAGGAAAGCAGCAAACGCAGATGAAGTCAAGGCAGCTATGGTCACGATATTGGATGAGCGAGCTCTGGGAGATGTGGCTCATGAGGGTTCTCACTCAGTCTGTAGAGAAAGGGATACTCCAGATGACTGTAGAATAACTGCTGTAATACTAGTGTACAAGGTCAAAGAGGAATTCACAACTATGGGGTAATACAGAGGGTCAAACTCCCATCACACTACATGAAAGTGCTAGAGATTGTGAATGACAAATGAATACAAAGAGTAACAGAATGCAAGAGGGAAGATGAGCAGTTTGTGTTCAGATCAGGATGCAGGATAACTGTCTCTTTGTTTTCAGTAAGAGAGATAGTGGAAATGAAACTAGATGTTAAGAAAGAGTTCAGTTAGGTGTTGTACTCTTGCAGAAAGTATATGACACGGTTGTAAGAAAGTTCATTTGGACAGTCCAACAATGGTTTGAAGCACAAGAAACACTGGTAGATTTTAGTGTAAGCTTTGTACAAGGATTCAATGACAGAAGTGCAAACAATATGCAGACTCACAGAGGGGTTTCTCCATGGCATTGAATTTACATTAGAGCTCAGCTCTGATCTCTGAGCTCATTGTTATTCATTATGGTGAAGGAGTGACCTCAGCACAAGAGCTGTAGTAATTGGTTGTTTTGGACCATTTCTAGCTCTTTTGAAGTTCCCTGTTTAAAATCCACATTTGCGCGGCTTTGCGCGATTGTGTGCATAGTGCAGCTCCGGTTAAACAGGGTTAAACTTTTTCTGGCTCCGCCAAGTCTGCTCTTCAATTTTCCCTTAGAAAGCTCTACTCTTAGAATAACCAGTCTACTCGTTATATTATAAGCCTAGCACTTGTTCTCAAAACTTCTCTTCTAAGTAAGCACTCTCAAACTAAAGTAGCACTACATCCACCTACCACTCCTGTGAATTCCCACTTCCCTTAAAGGCACAGCACTCTCTTATAATATTCTAGCATGTCGAGTGGTAGATTACTAGCATCTTCTCCTGTTCAGCTGGTCAATCTGGGAATCTTGAGACAATGCTACAATTGTCTCATGTAAACAGACAACCCTCTCCTCCTCCCAACAAACACAAATACATGTGAGAGATGTAACTATATAGCCAAACTGGAGTCTGAACTCTCTCAACTCAGGACTGGCAAGACCAGACAGGAGGAGAAGGTAACCACACACACAACAAACCCAGTCACACATAGACCTACCCCAACTGCAAATCAAACACATAATAACACAAAGACATACTTGGAGGCTTTAATAAAAAACTTACCAAAACAACAGAGGATCCCAAAGCAGACACCCAAAACTCCACCACCTCAAAACATAACACATGCAACACATACTTCAGTAAATCGGTGTGTCAATCAATCACAGCCCTTAAGGCCAAACACTATGCCTGATACACTAGTGATAGGCGACTCTGTAGTCAGACACACTGACGTTCCACTTACCAGGCTGAACAAGGAGAGGGTAACAGTAAGCTGCCTATCGGGGGCTAGGATCCACCATATAACACACGCACTCAGGTCACTCAAAAGCACGTACAAATATGACTCCGTCATTGTCCATGCCGGCGTGAATGACCCGAGACGTACCTCCCTGGACTACATGAAAAGAGACATAGAAGAGCTCTCTGATTATGTAGCCCAGGCTGGTATGACCCTGACCCTGAGCAGCATCTTGCCCTCACCAAGAATGATGCCACAATACAAAGACAAGATGATCAGCTTTAATAATTGGCTCAATTACTGGTGTCGTTCTAGTGGGATCCAATGTCTGTCTGCTTGGGATGACATGCTGTACAAGCCACGCTGCTTTGCAAGGGACGGCTTGCACCTGTCACCACTGGGCTTCTGGATATTGGCTAATGCTCTTGCCACCCCCATAGTGCCTTTTTTAGGCAAGGCTCAAAAGATGAACCCACCTCCTTAAAAAACAAAAATGGAAAAAAATTAAGGGTAATGCTGCTCAACGCCAGAAGTCTAAATCTCAAGATGCAGGCTCTCGAAGCACTCCTCAGTATGGAGAACATCGATGTCTGCGCAGTAACTGAAACCAGGTTCAAGGCTCCTGAGAGCACCCCAGCGCTACCAGGCTTTACCTTGTATCATGCTTTTCAGCCCCAAAACCCAGGCAGAACCACAAAGGGAGGGGGAGTATTCATCAAGGATACCCACACCTCCAGGTTAGTGGCAACTCATGAAGCATCAGAGACCATCCAGGTGCAACTAACCATAGGCAAAACTGTTATATAACTGGTTGCATGTTACAGACCACCCTCCCAATCTCAAGAACCCCATTCAGCCTTCCTGAAGACATTGGAAGATATGAATGTCTCACCTAATACCATCATATTGGGAGACTTCAACTACCCTAACATAGACTGGGTGCACTATTCTAGCCCTAACACCCTAGCCCAAAGGTTCCTGGAATTCATAAACTCAAATGCAATAGAACAGCTAGTCACCTCTCCCACAAGGGGAGGTAATATACTAGACCTGATCATCACAAACATGGGTACAAAATGCTCCACACCGGAAGTATTCCCCTCACTAGAGAGATCTGACCACAAACTAATCACCCTGGATATACATATTCCACCTCCACCCCCAGCACAAAAGACTACAGTGAAAAACTTCTCAAAAGCCGACTTTACACTTCTTAAGACTGAGATGGTATCATTTAAGCCCACTGGGCCAATGGAAACCACATCCCACAATGCTGAATCCTTCACAAATGCTTTCTACGGACATCTCTAAGAATGCATGGATCGTGCAATCCCAAATAAAACCAAGACCCTCTCCACCAAGGGAAAGCGTCCTGTCTGGTGGACCCCAGCCATAAACAAATTGTATAACAAAAGAAGGAAGCTACTGCAAGACAGAGCAAAATCCCATAAAGGGAAGGCATCTCTGATCAGCACTAGTAGAAAGCTACGTTCTCTCATAAAAACATCCAAGGCCAACTTTGAGAGGAAAATCGCCAAGGACACTAAAGATAACCACAAGGCATTTTTCAGTTATGTTAGAAACCTGGGCGGAAACCCTCAGATATGCTCAGAGTTAGTACACAATGACAAAACATTCACCGAACCCACAGATATTGCCAACATTCTGGCAGACAGGTTCAGTGCAAATTTCTCCCCTCCCTCACCCCCAAAAGAAGAAATACTTATCCCAGCTGAATGTAACCTCCCTGTCATCTCAGATGTCCAGGTGAGAGCCGCCCTCAGCAAAGCAAAAAACACAGCATTAATGGGACCTGATGGTATCCCCGGTTGCGTGATACGTGAACTCCAAGAGAAGCTAAACCCGCATATAAAAGTGCTATTTAACCTTAGCCTTACTACAGGACATGTACCTGAACACTGGCGTACAGCAACAGTGGTCCCACTCCACAAAGCAGGCTCTGCTACAGACCCTTGGAACTACCGCCCCATAAGCTTAACCAGCCTGGTCTGCAAAGCTATGGAAAGAATCATTATGGAACTCATAAACAGCGACATTGGGGACCTACAGACACTTGATCCCACCCAGTTCGGCTTTGTAAAGGGCAGATCCTGCCTTTTGAACCTGGTTGACTTTTTCGAAACAGTCACTAGAGCCATTGATGAGGGCAAAGCAGTCCAGACAGCCTACCTGGACTTGGCTAAAGCCTTCAACACAATACCCCACTCAGGCATCATAGACAAGCTCAACAGCTTAAATGTAAATCCATATCTCACAAGATGGGTTGCAAACTGGCTAAAGAACAGAACCCATAAAGTCAAAATTGCGGGAGCCATGTCAGACTCAAAGCCAGTCACAAGTGGTGTCCCACAGGGCTCTGTCCTGGGGCCCCTCTTGTTCGGCATTTACTTCTCAGATGTGAAAGCAAACATGGGAGGGTTGTGACTGACAAAGTTCGCAGATGACTGCAAGCTAGGCGCCATAGTCGATACACCAGCTGACACATACATCCTACAGAAAGGCCTCACCGAAACGGACAACTGGTGCCAGAATTATGGCCTTAAACTGAATGCCAAGAAATGTATAGTCATCCCCTTTGGGAAAAACAAAGTACCCACAAATGATCACATAGACAGTAACCCACTGAGTACGGAAAAAGTAATCAGAGACCTGGGGACCCAAGTCGATAGTGACCTCTCATTTGACACCCACGTTGCCAAAGTGGTTAGAAAGACTTTCTACCTTGCCCACCTTATCATAAAGGGGTTCACATCCAGATCAAAGGAGGTCATTGTACCCCTATACTCCTCCCTTATCAGGCCCATGATTGAGTACAATGCCCGATTTGGTATGTACCTCACCCGGCACTTACAACAGCTGGAGAGACCCCAGAAGTACCTCACCAAGAGGATCAAGGGTCTCCAACATATGTCATATACTGCCAGGCTAAAGAAACTCCAGCTCTATTCAGTAGCATACCACCTGCTCAGAGGTGATCTGTGCCTGACGTACAAGGCCATGTCCAACCAGGAATTGATAGACATGCTCCACCTCAAAAAATCCAAATCCATTAGAACCACGAGAGCTAAAGATTTAAACCTCAGCACAAATATGAATAGGAGATGCTGGAGGGACAGATTCATAACTCAGAAGCTTCCCATACTCTGGAACAGAATCCCAGTTCATGTTAGGCAGAGCCCCTCACTGACTCTCTTCAAGAGAAATCTTGACGAGTGGATGGGAGATCGTAGGTTTACCCCGGGGGTCATCCTTGTGTCACTACTAGACAGAGGCACAGTAAACTAATTTTAATAAGTAAGGGGGTCTTCAATGTGTCACTACTAGACAAAGGCACAGTATTCTAAATCTATTCTGTACACTCTAGTACCACTACATGGGGTGGCGAAAGCCACATCACTAGGGCTAGGCTTATAAATGCCCCAGGGCAGATAGCCTAGTACTAAACTATGAAACTATGAAACTATGATTACATTGGCAAACAGGTTAGAGGGGATAGATCAACAAAGCTCCTGCCTGCAGTCAATGTGATACTACAAGCAGAGTATGAACAGGAACTTCAGCATATGTTATGGGACTGGAGTGCAAAAGTAAAAGCACATGTGAAGAAATTCCGTATAGACAAGCCGGTTGTCCTGGCAGAAAATGGGGAAGATCAAAAGAATATGAACATTCAGATAAAGGGGGAAATAGTGGAACAGGCTGACAGCTTCCAGTATCTGGGAAAAGTGTTAAAAGAGAAGGAAGCAAACATTAAACCACAGTGGCTACTGGTGAAGAAAAAAACAATAAACAGCTCCTTTAGTGTCAAACAATTTTATTATGCTTTTGTCTACAGAATTCTTCATAAAAAATCCAACTTCCACTCAGCCCTCTTAAATATACAATCTACAAATTGATTCAGCAGTTAAACAATTGATTCAATTAGTTCAAGAATTAACCCTCAGCTAAAATTATCCTAATTAAAATGTAAAACCCTTTTTCAAAAATGTGTATTCAGTATCCAGCCTTTAACCATTTTTCTTTCAAAAAACATTTTACATTAATGTTTTCATTTAACCCTGGAGCTTGATACAGTCTTAATCTAATCTGCCATTTTCCTTCAATAATTTCTAGTTTTTTTTTTTTATTCCCTCCCCTTAAGTCATGTGGGAGACCTTCAATGACTGAAAACAAAAACAGAACTGACAAATAAAAACACATTGCTTAACTTCTCTATGTAATGTTGTGACACCTTGGTAGATATGTTTTTAAGGAGAGGTTATCCCATGCAATTTTTAAATGAAATTAGAGAAGAGGTTTGTGCTGAGAAGCAATAGGTTTTTACCCCTATCTTAAATAGATAAAAAAAAAAAAAACGGGGACCAATTAATACTACAGGCATGAGAATTAACAACAGTAGTAAGATAGACATTTGCAAAGGTCGTGCATTATTACATATAATGCTGATAGTAGCTCCATCAGGGAATATATAATACATAATTGGAATGGTTTCAGGTTGCACAGCTCCCTCGTCACAAAAATAGATGATAAGCCATGTACAGTATTCAGGAGGGACAGCTCTTTTAAAGAGATACTTGAAAGAAACTAAAGAATCAGTTAATGAGATAAAAAGTAACAAAATGTTAGACATGTACAAGTGTGGTATTTGCATACAATGCCAGCATGTAAAAGTTACAGATGTTATTTCAATCAGAGATAGAGTGTATACTATTAACCAGCAGTTTAATTGTGAGACAAGAAATGTGGTGTATTTAGCTGTATGCAAGTATTGCCTGGCATTCCATGTGGGAAAAACTAATAGAAAAATGAAACAGAGAATGTATGAACACTTATTGGATAAAAAAAATCCACTAATGCTTTATCTAGGCATTTTCAACAATGGAGTGTCCATTGTTGTACGTTTGTTATCATAGACCAGGTTTTGTTTGCTGCAAAAGGTTTTTTTAGTGGATGAACATCTAATTAAAGGTTAGTTAGACTGGCAACTTAGATTAGCTGCTGTAAGTTATCCAGGGCTGAATGATTCAGTATCAATTAATTTGGTATTGAAATTGAAACACCTATATACCTAGTAAAATATTGTTAATCACAATTATAGAAGTAGTAGTGATTGGTTTAGGATTAATCATGTGATTTAATGGCATAGTGATTTTTTGTATTTACTTCCTGAAGTTTGGCGTCCTTTTTTAGTTCTGATGAAGTTCCCAAATGAGGAATGAAAGTGCTTAACATGTTTTAAATGTGTTTTAATAATAAAGTAATGGTTTTACAATAAGTCTGAACCTTTCTTGGTTTCCTTTGCCATTTTCTGTATGCAGGATTGTTGCCATTGAACTGTCTAAATTTATAAGAGCAATATTTAAAATCTGTCCTATTTTTAGACCTTTGTCCCACCATTATATAAGGCTTTGTCCAGATTTCTTGTGCTAAGAGGATGAGAGGTATGTGCAGTTCTGCTATCTATAGGAGTGTGAGATGTGTGGCATACAATACAGGGCAGCAACCATGCTACAAGAAACCAAGGGACTTGCAGGTAGGAATAAATTCATGGAATGTTTTAGGGAGCAGCTTCAGTGGAAAACACAGTCACAATGGGAAAGGAGTAGGCCAGGTAGGTTTGAGTGTTCTATGTGCATGATAATCCACTCTTATCACTCAGTTCTCATGCACAAGATAAATAAATGGGTCGACGGGTTCTACTCTGATCAGGAATAAGAAAGCCATGGGCCTTTCACTTGTTTGGATAACAAATGGGCCAGTTCACATGCAGTGGAATAATACGTGGGTCTGTAGGGTACTGGAAGAGGGGAGTTATGAACTGTGGGGATAAAAACAAGCATTGCTTATATCCATAATGCAATAACAAGTTTTATGAATAGACCATTGCTTTCATTCTTCAAAATGCAAATACGCATTAGACTGTTTAAACATAAGCATTTAACAGATTTCAGAAATTTGCTAACAAAATCAGTATGTCCTGCAATAACTTATCATCATTACACACTCACAAATTTTGAGAAAATGTCAAAACATACAGTAAAGACCTATCTTGCTAAGATATTTTTAAATTAAAAAAATAAATCAAAATACATTGCATGAAATGCTTATAGGCTCTCTTGTACCAAAATTATTCACACAATAGAACTATCCACATTGACAAGTGCTCAGTTTCTATTACATCTTCAGTTATGAAATATCCAGCAGCAGTACCAGAATCAGCAACATCATTGCACAATGCACTGTCAACGTATTTGTTCAGCAAAGTTTTCCAATAGTTGGAATCCATTTTCTACTTTACCTGGAGTATAAAAGTGACTACTCTTGCAAACACTGTCTGAGTTACCATGCAAATGTCCTTGCAGTGTTCTGCACATGTCCCTTGTTTTCCAAAGCATCCTTCCCTTCCTGCTGTGGGTAGAAGAACATGCAATAGGCTTTTAAGTTTCTTTGGAGTTTTGGGAGTAATCCTATGGGGCTGCCTACCCCTTACATTTAATTTTTCAAAGAACCTTCATAAATTACTGTTTCACATATGCTGCAGGATCACTTCCTTCCATTCAATTACTTTTGAAATGTATTTTAACATTCCAATTTCTTGTTCACTGAGTTTTGCAGTACATCCTACTGTAATTTTAAGACTAGTAATTATGAGTATTGGAATTACATAAAAAACAGCAAAAACAAAGGAGAACAGTGACTGTCATCAATTACTGCTCTTCTTTAATGTTTTTTATTTATTTTTTGCAAATGAGACAGGCCTCCCTGCACACCCACACCACACCACTGTTACTTATGTATACTAATTCTGAGATCTCCTTACTTTGGAGAAAAGGGAACACTCCCAGACACAAAACTCTAATGTTTAGAATATGTAAGTCCCATTTCCACGTAGTCAGGCTTTGTATTCCAGAACTCACACATACAATTCCTGGAATTTAAAACTGTTAATCTCTTTTGCTGAAGCACCATTCTCTTAGCACCTTTTCATGATTGATGAGATGCTGCTCATACTAAGAAATTGAAATTGCAAGGCACTGTAACTTTTTTTTCTTGCCTCCAGTTTCTTTCTAATCTCTGTTGTATCCTGTACCACTTGTGACATCATCTTTGTTTAGTTAGGTAAGCCATTTTTTATTTTGTATAAGTCCATATGCTTAGTAAATAAAAACACTATGCTCAGTCTTTTTGCTTCCTGTTATTCACCAGCTTGATTCTGAGCCTTCAAAATAATGGATTAACAGGAAATTGTTTTAATATTTTTCTAGTACTTCTTAATCTTGTGTCCTATAAATCTTAATTCAAACTCACTACATTCTGGGATGAAAGCAAGAAAAATATAACTAGCAAGACCTGCAAGTGGCCTGTATTTTTTGCTTATTGATAATATTGCAGCACATATAGAAGGCTAAATGGCCATTTTGGCTTCTTTATAAATCATCACGTTAGTTTCCCTCAAGTCTCACATGCCTGATACACAAGATGCTGAGGAACAGAATGCTGATCACTGTTTTAAATAGAAAGTCACTGCTAGTGCAATGTCTAACTACGTGCTGGCACTGATTCCTTTCTTTTGGGAAATTTCTCCCTTCATACAAAGTTGATGTGTATAAGTTTGGTGGTGTTGGAGCTTGCCGCCCACAAAAATGTTTACAATTTATTTTTACCCTTCTGTGTTTCAAACATTTGCTTTCAGTGTTTTGGCATGTCCATTTTCTGGGATTCAAAGTTCGTTAGTGAATCCATCCATTTTGCAGCACTATGGTCACAAACAAAAGCATGTTACATTTTAAACAATATACTTTGATACTTTTACTCCACAGTTATGGCATCTTCTAGACTCCCCTCAAAGATATATGCTCTCTGTCTGTTCTAGGATGAAATGACCTTCAAACAAAAATTGAAATCAGAGATCACTTCCACCCTTGGTATATTTAACATTTCTTTAAGACAAACTAGCTACTCTTAAATGATACATTTTTAAGCTTCAAATCTCCACCAAACCCCACTAACTACACTGAATGCACAGAAATATACAGCTCTTCATTATTCCAGCATGTAAACAGCTTTATAGATGCAGCTGTACCCCATAGGAACAAGTGCAAGGTAAACACCAGAAACAAACCTGCATATCAATAAGCTTTATAATAAAAGGAAAATAATTTTGACCAATAATGTTAGAGCCCTTGTCAGTGAAATAAGCTAACAACACAAGACCCTAATAAAATTCACCAAAGCCAAGTCTGAGGATAAAATAGCTACTCAAGTCAAAGACAATCACAAGGCTTTTTTAGTTATGTTAGTAATCTCAAAAGCATAATGTGTAATGTGCTGAGTTGATTATGAGTAATGTTATCTACACTGAGGCTGAAGATATAGTGAACCTACTGGCCAATTAATTTAGCTCTAACTTTATCCCCCCCCCCGTCCCTCAAGATATACCTAAAACTGGCTTGTCTCCAGTATCACACAAAGCCAAGTCCTAAAAGTGCTATCAAATGTTAAAATTATTGCATTGATAGGTCCTGACAAATCTAGATAAATATTAAATAGTAAAAAGCACATTTTAGCCATACCCTAACAACCCTGTTCAATCTCAGCCTCCATACAGGTTTTGTGCCAAGTGAATGCAGAACAGCTACAGTCATTCCCCTGCATAAGGGAGGACCTTCCACAGACCCAAACAATTACAGACCCATAAGTCTGACCAGCTTCATATGTAAAGCCATGGAAAGACTTATCATGGAATTAATCAGTCAAGACATAGGGAGCCCCCAGTAATTGGACCTGTTTCAGTTTGGATTTGTCAAGGTCCGGGCATGCTTACTGGTGGATTTTTTTGAAGAGGTCACCGAAGCAAAGGATGAAGACAGAATGGTACACACTGCATACTTCAACCTGACCAAAACTTTTGACACAATTTCATACTCAGGCATAGTAGGAAAGCTAAATAATCTGGGAAAAAGCCCCCATGTCACCCACTGGACTGCCAGTTAGTTCACAGATAGGACACAGATAATCAAAATAGGGGAAGGTACCTCCACAGAGAGACCAGTCAGCAGTGTAGTCCCACAGGGTTCTGGGCTTGGATCGCTCTTGTTAGGCACTTTTCTGAAGTAAAACCTAATACCAACAGGTTCTAGCTGACTAAGTTTGCAGATGGACTTTTATCCAAGACTTGTAGAGTTATGGAACTGTGAGTAACTAGATAAAAAAAAGAGAGAGAATTGAATTATTTTATTTATTTCAGTTCTTAAATATTTAAGTGGACTCATAGTGGCCTATGTGGTGATACTACTTTCCATGTTTTTGCGCTGTTCAATCTGATTGCATTTTTAGATTGCTCAGGGACCTTAGTTATTTTGCACTTTAATTTCAGCAAGTACAATTACTTGTAAAAGCTGCCTGTTTGCATTTTAAACTCTGCTGAGCCAACATATTGTAGTTTAATTTACAGTTGTGGCAGAACTGTGTACTCCTACTATCAGATTTGTGCCTTAATAATTTATTACTGCATTTATACCATAAAACGTATTATTGGCAAATTTCTGCATAGTCTGGTGCCTTAACATGTAATAGAAGTTCAATAGTGAGAGAATTATCTGTTTACATTGCATGTGCCCCATCCTCCACTAACACATTATAAGCTAAAGTTCCTGAAGGAGCTCCAATATTGCCTTTATTTGATTGGATGACTCTCTAGCTAATTCCTATTTCTAGCACACAGTTATCCCCATCCATTTTCTTTTATACAAAACTTAGAGAGGTGTCGAACTGCAAGTAACTAGCTTTGCAAAAAAAAGTAGGAGAGAGAAATTAAATTATTTTAATTATTTCAGATCTGCTTAAATATTTATGTGTACTTATAGTGATCTGTGAGGGGTGATACTATGTTGTACTTTTCTATTCTGTTCATCTGACTGCATTTTTTATGTTTGTTTGTTCAGGGACCTTTTTTTCTGCACTTCTATGTCTACAATACAATTACTTGTAAATTCCCTCTGTTTGTATTTTAAAACCTGTGGAACCAACGTCTTGTAGTTTAATTCACAGTTGTGGCAGAACTACATACTCCTACTGCCAAATTTATGCCTTATTCATTTATTACTGAATTGTTTTCCATAAATAGTGTTACTGGTAAATTTCTGCATAGTCTGGTGCCTTAAACTATAGTAGAAGTTCAATAGTGATAGAATTGTCTCTGCTGCAGTTTGTGCTTCAATGTTTTTATAGTCTATTTATCATTTACCTGTTTATATTCTGCATCTGCCCCATCCCCCACTAGCACATTAAGCTAAAGTTTCTGAAAAATTGCCTATATTTGATTGCTAGCATCTGTGGCTAGCTTTCTTGTTCCTTGAAAAGTTTCCCAACATTCTGCTGGTTTTGTTTTATAAGGTTATGTTTCTGCCATCCAAGTCTTATGATTATGTGATTTCCAAAACCCTTTCCATCCCTCTTTCATTGCTATTGACAGTAATATAAGTTCCTTATGTATTCTTCCCAGACATTGTTTTCCAAAGACCCATGGTACTGAGTACTCACCCAGCAAACAATATCGTTCTTGAGTAAATCTCCTTTACTACATACTGTCTCCTGCTCTTTTTTCTGGAGCTCAGCAAAGCTTGCAGTCCTAGCCTACATTCCAGAAGTGTTTTACTTGTATCCAGTGCTATCCAGGGACAGTTAAGTACTTTGACTGGTAAATCATACAAGTTATTGTCACTGATCTCATTTGTTTCTTGTTTTATGTGCATTTCACTGATTTTTTTTTAATTGTTCTACCTCTCACTGTTACTGTCCTGAAATTACCTTCAGCAAGGGATTGCCAGCTAGTTGTTTAAGTGGTTTGTGTTAGCAATGCATCTCTGGGTCTCTTTTATTGTGTTTTTACATCAGGAGGACTGTGTTTATTCACCTTGTAGCAGGAGGTGCTTGCCTGATCTATCTGAGTTGGGAAATACACAAAAGGACTCATAGTGTAGTAATTTTATTGGCTAGAGGGCTCATTTTTTAGTTTTCTGTTTTTTCGGAGCTGCTTACATTTTGCATGGGTTAGCAGTGCCCTTTATAACAGCAAATATCTAGAAAGCAAATTCCTTTGTAGAATGATCCATAAAACTGTACCTTGTAAAGCAGCAACATTATGCAAATACCTAGACAGTGAGCAAGCTTGGAGCAGGTAGTTGGGCCTTAAGTGGCAATACCTCTAGATTTAGTAGAATTCAGAATTGTGTAAACATTGAAGCTTCTTAAAGGCATACATACAAACTGATCTACATCTGCCCTCTTACATAGATTGCCCTCAATGAAATGACAATAGAATAAGACATTCAATAACATAGACATTAGAAACAAACACAATGTTCATGTCCAAGTTGCCATGCATCTGTAATATGGTCTGGAAATGCGACCTGATCTGGTAACATAATAATCTGAACTGGGTTTAGCAACAGGGACAGTCTTCAGTGAACAACCCATATCAGGAACTTTGGGATTCATCTCAGGTACAGGGATAGTTACTGGAACAACCTCTTGAACTGGAAAGCTGGATAACTCACTCTGAGATAGTCTTTCAGGCTTGGTGGTGTGGTGCAGGATCAAACACCGGCATCCAATATTTCTGATTCCACCTAAACTCTACTCCTTGTGATTCCGCAATATATGATCTCAGCTCTGGAAATACACTTTTCAAGACTGCAGTCCAATCATAACCTTAGCACATTTGCATTCTCGCTATCTCTCCTTCACGTAATGGACTGAGTGGTTTGCTCGACTTATCATAATAAGACTTCTGGGGTGGTTCTTTAACAGATGGGCTTTCACTGATTTGTTATTTTTAGCAGTTAAAACCAATAAACTACTGCTGACTCATAATGTGGCTCTGGTTTGTTTCGGCAGAAGTCTCTGGGCAGGTGAACCAAGATGTTTATCATGAGGAATATTTCTGAGATTAAAGAGATTCAGGAAAAGGGTTGGGAGGGTGGCCTAATGGTTAAGGTGTTTGCCTTACAAACATAAGGTGCAGGGTTTGAGTCTCACAGGGAATAATTTGCTAGGCTTAAAATGGCTCACAAGGGCAATTAGCCTAGTACTAATTTATTAACCTAATCACTATTATCTTGTTTCGACTTCTCTAGTAGCTGTTTTGCATTTTGAACTGCACATTCTGCCAAACCTGATACTCAGGACTACTCATAACATAGATAAAATCCCACTCTTTGGTGAATCTTTTGAATTACTGGCTAGCAAACTGTGTACCATTGTCAGAAATAACTTTGTACGGACTCGACCATGGTAGTCCATGAATCTGGTTTAGCTGAAGTGATTCCTTCTGTTGATGTGGCTTTGTACTATTACATACAGAAGAAGATGAAAGTATTCTCTTAATGTCTTGTGACACAGAAGACCAAAATACTAGTCCTCACCCTACCTTTTGGTAGAATCAGGTCTTGGGTGGCCACAATGCAAGATAGCAATATACTCTGGTTGCAAAGACTTTGGAGCAATGACTTTTGGACCTTTCATGATGATATCATTGTCAGACAAAATCTCATCTCTGTAAGGAAAATAAGGTTGCACTTCTTGAGGTAAACTAGATTACTTTGATGGCCATCCTTGATAAAGTGGTTGAGCTTCTGTAGAAGCAGGAGCTGAGGCTGTGTGATTTCTAAGCTCATCAAGATGTGTGGAAGAAAAAATTCTCAATTTCATGACTTCAAAATCCAGTTTTTCATTCTCATGCTGTTCAATAGTATTTCCGGGTCTTCTGGATAAAGTATCAGCAAGATAAAGAAGTTTGCCTTTTGTGTAGACAAGACTGAAATTATACTTTTGCAATCTCAGCATTATACATTGCAATCTGGCTGGAGTTCTATGCATAGGCTTTCTCAAAATAGTGACAAGAGGTTAGTGTTCTGTTTTGATCTAGATATGTCTACCATAAATATAATCATGGAACTTCGCATTTGCAAACACAATAATCAAGAGCTCATTCTCTATCTGAGCATACTGCATTTCAGTTTGGGTTAGAGATATGGACACATAGGCAACAGGTTGACCCTCTTGAAGAATGAATGCACCAAGACCAAATTTCGAAGCATCACAGGAAAGAGTAACAGGCTTGTGAACATCATAGTATCTGAGAGTTGGTGGGCTAGCAATTTTCTGTTTCAGGACATCCAGTGCTCTTTGGTCCTGTTCCAACCATGACCAGGATACATCTTTACATGTCAGCTCTCTAAGCAGTGCTGCTAGTTGGCTCAAGTCTGGAATGAACTTGCCTAGATAGTTAACCATGCCAACAAAGCATTGGAGGGCTTGGACTTTTTCTGGAGCTGGCATCTCAAGAATATCTGTTTGCTTGGAAGGGTTTGGTCATATGTCTGAACTGGTAAACCGATTGTTTGTGTCTTTCGGCCTTTCCCGGTTAGGGGTCGCCACAGCAGAACTCCAGTCCGCTAATGATTGGCAGTTGATTTTTACGTACCGGCTAGCCAGGCCTGATGCACAACCTTCAATGAAGGTACGCCCATTCATGCATGTCACCACGCAGTAGATGCTCTAGCTGAGAATCGAACCGGACAGCATCTTACTGTGAGGTGACAACGCTACCACAGCACCCCCAAATCAATGACCAACATAAATAACTTCTCATAACCTGAACTTGCACTTATGAGGATTCAGCTTAAGATTCACTGGACGTGCTCTTTCCAAAACTTTGCTGAGGTTTCTGTCATGCTTACCTGCACCATACCTCCTACTAGAATATCATCTACTTTAATAGCACAGGGGTACCCAAAAAAAATTTGCTTCACTGTACACTGACAGACTTCACTGGCAGAATTTTTTCCGAATGGCATTCTCAAAAATATACCTGCCAAAAGGAGTACTGAACACTGTTAACAATGAGGATTTCTTGTTAAGCTGAATTTGCCAAAATGAACTCTTTGCATCTAAGACAGAAAAAACAGTGGCATTTGGCATCAGAGCTGCAACTTCTCCGACTGTATGCATTGGATGAGGAGGTCTTTTTTAGTGCTTTGTTCAAATCACTTGGATCAATACATATTCTGATATCATCTGAGGTTTACTTATGAGTTACCACCATGGAAGATACCCATTCATTAAGTTCATCAACTGGACAAATTACACCTTGTTGCACCATTTTATCTAACTTGGCTTTGACTCTGTTCTGCATAGTTACTGGGACTGTCCAGGCTGGCCTGATAACTGGGCTGTAATCTTGGTCTGACTTCATGTACTACACAACTGGAAGCTTCCATAATTTGTCTTTGAAAAGACTGGCATAGGTAGAGAAAATATACTGGGCAAAATTAAAACACTGGTCTTTCAATCTAACATGATGGACTTCCTTATTAAATGAAAGCAGTCCCATTTTCAAACTGTCTCTGAGCCCTAATAATGACTGTATTTGCCTTTTGACCACATAAAATAACAAGTTGTAGCTTCTTCCAACAGAGCAATAATGAGAGTACTACAGAACCCTCTGTTTGAATCTCTTCACCACCATAAGCAACAAGCTTCACACACTTAGCCAACTTAACCTTCTCACCAGCACATACTCTAACACATGTTTCTGCAGACATAACATTGCACTTTGAACCTGTGTCAGCTTTGTACTCTGTGAGTTTTCCATTTGTCTGAACAGTACCAAATACTTTATTCTGTGCCCATAAATCTACAGCACTGACTGTTTCATGAAGCACTGACACACCATCAACATAAAAAAGTAAGGTGAATGCTTTCCAATTGATCAACTTGCTTCCCTGAATGCTCTCTTCTAATAAAAGAATGTGCCCCTTTTGATTTCCAAAACCTTTTGAACTGATTGCACTTATTACATCTGTGACATTGTTATCCAAATTCTAAACATTTTTTTCCTTTTAGGCTCATCACTTCCACCACAATTGCAACAGTTGGCTATGAAACTGGGTATAGGCACATGCTTTGAGTTTGCAGACTCACTCTTATGCTTCACTGAGACTGTGTGTGCTCTGAAATTTGCTAGAAAGGTATGAGATTTCCCAATGACTGTTGCAGGGTTTACAGTTGCTGCCACGTGCTTGGGCCTGTCTCTTTTAACTATGTGCTACGTACTATCAACATTGGCTTAAGAAGTTACTGGAAGAATGTATCTCTCACTTGTAAGCATATTCATGTGCTTTTCTGTAAGCTCATATATCTGACAAATCTCAATGGCCTGACTCAAAGTTAAATCATTGTTATAAAGCAAAATCTTTCTCACAGCTTTATCTTTAATACTACACACAAGTCTTTTATCAACTCATCCCTTAAATCACCAAAGCTGCATGTTTTAGCTTTGTTTCTCAAATAAGTTATATATGCTGCAAAATTTTCACCAGGCTTTTGATCCCTTGTGTAAAATAAGTGTCTTTCCATTGTAACATTCTTGAGGGTTACATATTTATCTAAATTTACATTTCAAGCACTCAGGGTCCTCCCTTGACTCAGTCGGTATAACTATATGATGGCTTTCCCCCTCTCCTGCAAAAACAGCAGGTGCATGCACAAATGAACCCTCCCTTTCTATGGCTTCTGACCCATCTAACAGAATAAATGCCTTTGTATGGTCATCTTTATCAGAAAATGCAGCTTGTATGAAAATATCGTACTTTTGCTCAAACACTCTCCAGTTCTCTGCAATATTATTGTCAAACACAAGTGGACCTGGTTTTCAAAATCCATCTGCCATGCCAATAAATTACACCCAAACTCACTGAAAATATGGCCCTTGTAAGTATATATACCTAGCCATAAACAAACTTTACAACAAGAGGAGAAAGCTACTACAAGATAGAGCAAAATCCCTAAAAGGGAAGACATCTCTGATCAATACTAGTAAAAAACTACGATCACTCATAAAATCATCTAAGGCCAACTTTGAGAAAAAAAATCGCCAAGGACTCAAAAGACAATCATAAGGCCTTCTTTAGCTATGTTAGAAATCTGGGTGGAAACTCCCAGATATGCTCAGAATTAGTCCAAAATGATACAAAAATCACTGAACCCGCAGACATTACAAACATACTGGCAGACAGGTTCAGTGAAAATTCCCCCCCCCCAAAAGGAGAAATACCTATCCCAGCAGAGTGTAGCCTCCCAATCATCTCAAATGCCCAGGTGACAGCTGCTCTCTCTAAAGCTAAAAGCACAGCATCAATGGGACCGGATGGTGTCCCTGGCTGTGTGCTACACAAACTCAATGAGGAACTAAACCCACACATAAGGCTGCTGTTTAATCTTAGCCTTACCACAGGATACGTACACAAAGAGTGGCGTACGGCAACTGTGGTCCCACTCCACAAAGGCGGTGCTTCTACGGACCCTGGTAATTACCGCCCCATAAGCTTAACAAGCCTGGTCTGCAAAGCTATGGAGAGGATCATAATGGAACTCATAAATAAAGACATAGGGGACCTACAGACATTGGATCCTACCCAATTCGGCTTTGTCAAGGGCAGATCATGCCTCTTGAACTTGGTCGACTTTTGAAACAGTCACCAAGGCCATTGATGAGGGTAAGGCAGTTCACACAGCCTACCTTGACCTTGTAAAAGCTTTCGACACAATACCCCACTCGGGTATCATAGAAAAGCTCACCAGCTTAAATGTAAACCCATATGTCACAAGATGGGTTGCAAACTGGCTCAAGGACAGAACCCACAGGGTTAGAGTTGCTGGTGCCATGTCAGACTCCAAGCCGGTCACAAGCGGTGTCCCACAGGGCTCAGTCCTGGGCCCCCTCTTGTTCGGCATCTACTTTTCAGAAGTGCAGGCAAACATAGGAGGATTGTGGCTGACAAAGTTTGCAGATGACTGCAAACTGGGCGCCATAGCTGAAAATCCATCAGACACAGATATCCTTCAGAGAGGTCTCATAGAAACAGATAACTGGTGCCAGAGCCATCGCCTTAAGCTAAACGCCAAAAAATGTATAGTCATACCCTTTGGTAAAAACAAGGTAACCCCAAGTTACCACATAGGTGGCAATCCATTAAGCACAGAAGAGGTTATCAGGGACCTGGGGACCCAAGTTGACAGTAACCTTTCTTTTGACACTCACATTGCCAAAGTGGTTAGGAGGACCTTCTACATTGCCCACCTGATTATGAAGGGATTCACATCCAGATCAAGGGAGGTCATTGTTCCTCTGTACTCTTCACTTATCAGACCAATGATTGAGTACAATGCCCCATTCGGAATGTATCTTACCCGACACCTGCAGCAATTGGAAAGACCCCAAAAGTTCCTCACCAAAAGGATAAAGGGGCTCAAAAATGTCATATGCTGCCCGACTGAAGAAACTCCAGCTCTATTCAGTCGCATACCGTCTGCTCAGAGGTGACCTGTGCCTGACATACAAGGCCATGTCCAACCCGTAATTAATGGACATGCTCCACCTTAAAAAATCCAAATCCACCAGAGCCACAAGAGCAAGAGACTTAAACCTCAACACGGATATGAATAGGATGTGCTGGAGGGACAGATTCATCACCCAGAGACTCCCTATGCTGTGGAACAGAATCCCGGTCCATGTGAGACAGAGCACCTCGCTGGCTCTGTTCAAGAGGAATCTTGACCAGTGGATGGGAGATCGTAGGTTTACCCCGGGGATCATCTCTGTATCACTGCTGGACAGAGGCACGGCAAACTAATGGGTATAGTATTCTTCAACCTAAGGGGTGGTGAAAGCCACACAACTCTGGCCAGGCTTATAAATGCCCTAGGGCAGATAGCCTAGTATGAACCTATGAACCTATATAAACAAACTGCTATATATGCCTGCAACAACGTTCAAATGCACAATAAACTCTTCAAAATAGTGCACTTTGTGAAATATGCTTGAAATGGTTGTATTTTGTGAAATAACTGTACTGTAATACTGCACAAACAAGCAAACACTTCATGAAATTATTATTTTTGGTATTAAATTAAAGGTTTATTGGGGTTATATACACAATATAGTTCATTAGTTTTAAAAGTAGTTAATTTATTATGTATGACGAAGTGGATTAATTTTGGGTAGTTTGGGTCTGCCTTATAAATTCCTTAACAGTCTGTATTGACGATATGCATTATAAACATTAACACAGCATACAATATTTTGGCTATATTTTATGTTTACATAAGAATATATAGAGGGAGGTGAGTTAATTACCCAATTATCTAATCAATTGTAGCACATGACTTGAAAAAGTTATTTAAGTTGTTTTTTAAATGTAGAGTTGTTTGTCTGAAGAAGGAGGAATATTAAGTCTTCCGAAAGCGCTTACAATAAAAGGTTGTTTCTTTTTCAAAATTTGGTGCACGCTTTTTGCGAACTGAACTTTACAGCTTCTGGTTTTTGTTTTTGAGCTTTTCTGTAAGCTCATATATCTGACAAATCTCAATGGCCTGATTCAAAGTTAAATCGTTATAAAGCAAAATCTTTCTCACAGCTTTAGGTTTAATACTACACACAAGTCTTTTATCAACTCATCCCTTAAATCACCAAATCTGCATGTTTTAGCTTTGTTTCTCAAATAAGTTATATATGCTGCAAAATTTTCACCAGGCTTTTGATCCCTTGTGTAAAATAAGTGTCTTTCCTTTGTAACATTCTTGAGGGTTACATATTTATCTAAATTTACATTTCACGCTCTCAGGGTCCTCCCTTGACTCAGTCGGTATAACTATATGATGGCTTTCCCCCTCTCCTGCAAAAACAGCAGGTGCATACACAAATGAACCCTCCCTTTCTATGGCTTCTGACCCATTTAACAGAATAAATGCCTTTGTATGGTCATCTTTATCAGAAAATGCAGCCTGTATGAAAATATCGTACTTTTGCTCAAACACTCTCCAGTTCTCTGCAATATTATTGTCAAACACAAGTGGACCTGGTTTTCAAAATCCATCTGCCATGCCAATAAATTACACCCAAACTCACTGAAAATATGGCCCTTGTAAGTATATATAAACAAACTGCTATATATGCCTGCAACAACGTTCAAATGCACAATAAACTCTTCAAAATAGTGCACTTTGTGAAATATGCTTGAAATGGTTGTATTTTGTGAAATAACTGTATTGTAATACTGCACAAACAAGCAAACACTCCATGCACTTCATACAACTCATATAGCTTTGATTAGTGCTTATGAAAAAAAAATGCAGTCATTTCCCTCATTTTAATCACTTTATGCGATTTGGACTTTATTTCAAATATTTGCCGTAGTTATTTCAAATATTTCTATCAATATATCATAGTTTCAGATATTTCTGTTACTTGGAAATTTGTTTAGAGTGTTTTGAATGCCTTGTTTTATATTTTGTGAATAAGAAATAATTTGAACAAGTTTTAATACCTGAAATTTGTTTCTAACCTGTTTTACGAGTTATACGTGCAGTAGAGATGATTCACTCCTGTATATTCCTCAAGTCTTAACTGAGTGCCTCTTGGTCTCGAACTGAAGAACCTGGAACCCACTCTGGCACCATGTTACTTGCCTCTCTCTAATATAGATGACGAACAGGCGAGGTAGTTCGATAATATATTTTATTACATAGAAACGCATCAGGATGGTGGCAGCATTACAAAATATAAATGGACGGATTAACTGACAGACTACACAAACATGCATGCTTATACCTCAACAGCTTACTACAAAATAGCAGTCAGGCTCACATGTGCTCAGTATTTATACACTTGTGCAAGCCCCTAGAAAGCTTCTTAAAGGCATATATACATATTGATCTACAATAACTATAAGGCTTCTACAGCTATGTCAGAAATCTCAAGGGAAGCACACAACAATGTGCTGAACTGGTGGTTAATGGTGTAACATCCCCTGAGCCTGGTGATACAGCAAAACTATTACCTTAAAAATTCAGTTCCAGCTTTACACCCTCTCACCCCCAAACATCCCCCCAATAACACCCTCAAACATAACCCCTCCAATTATAACTAGGGAGCATGTACTGGCTGCACTCACTAAAGCCAAGAACATGGCTTCAATGAGGTCCAATAAAATCCAGAATGCCTCCCGAATAGTCTAAAACATGACTTATCAAGTCCCCTGGAGAATTAACTATAGTCTTAAAACAGGCTTTGTACGACATGAATGCAGAACTGCAATGGTAATCCACCTTCATAAAGAAGGACCTTCAACAGACCTTAGAAACTACAGAGACATTGGTCTGATCAGTCTTATTTGCAAAGCCATGGAAAGACTTATGATGATTTATGTAAATATAAGCAAGTACATAGGAGACATCTAAACACTGGATCCACTTCAGTTTGGCTTTGTCAAAGGGCTTACTGAATCTGGTGGACTACTTTGGAAAAGTCACTAAGGTGATGAATGAGGGGAAAACTGTGCATACTGCCTACCTAGATCTGACTAAGGTATTTGATATAATACCCCACTCTGGCATTTTCAACAAACTTACAGAACTAGGCATAAACCCCTTTAAAACACACTGGATACATAGGAGCTATCCGGTGTGTTTGAAAAAGGGTTTTTACCTAGGAGGTTTGAATCAGTGAGGTCACCTCCACAAAGAGGCTGGTTATCAGTGGAGTCCACCAGGATTCTGTAGTAAGCCCACTCCTCTTTGGCATCTACTTCTTGGATGTCAAAGCCAATGTCAAAGGACTCTAGCTAATCCAGTTTGCAGATGACTGCAAGCAGCCATTGAATTCCTCCCAAGACGCAAACACCCTTCAGGAAAGTCTAATACAAACAAACGCTTGGTGTCAAAGCCTTGGCTTAAAACTCAATACCAAGAAATGCTTTATATCACCTTTTGGGAAGTCTGCCACACTGAGTAAGTAAGTCATCAATAAAACACCCTTAAAAGTAAAGTCACTAGTCAGGGATCTGGGAATTTATGTAATGGTAACTTAGTCTTCAACCAACATGTATCCAAGGTAGAAAGAAAGTCCTTCTATGTTGCTCAACTTATAAGCAAGGGCATGGCATCTAGGTCCAGAAGGGTCATCATAATATTTTATTTTGCCCTCATCAGGTCCATCATAATGTATAATGCCCCATTCGGTATGTACCTAACCAGACATATGCAGCAACTGAAAAGTCCACAAAGTATACTTACAAAAAGAATACAGAAAGCAAACACAATGTCCTACGCTGATCACCTCAAAGTCCTGTCTCTTTATCTGATATCATACAGACTTCTGAGAGATGATCTTTGCCTGGCATGCAAGACATTCCTGGACCCTGTTTTGATGAATCTTTTGCACATCTGCAAACCAAACAACATCAGAACTATTAGATTAAAAGACCTAAATTTTGCTTGCAACATACATAGGACATGTTGGAGAGACAGAAATGTTTTCAGAGAATTCCCATTCTCTGGAACAGTCATCCATGTGAAACAGAGTTCCTCCCTATCCCTATTTAAGCACAGCCTGGACCTGAGGATGGCCAGTCAGAAATTCACCCCCTAGTCTGGCTCCTATGTCTTGATGGACAGAGGCAGTCAATAAATCACTCCCTGTAAATCACATTTGGGTTGCATCACTAGGCTTTTAAGAATCCTAGAGGTCATTAACCTAGTATAGACCTATGAACCTATGAATGCAAGCAGTCATTGAATCCCCAAATGAATTACCATCCTTCAGAAAGGTTTGTCCCAAATAAATAACTGGTGCCAACATCATGGACTGAAACTAAATGATAAAAATGCATCATTGTATCCTTTGGGGTGTCATTTACTCCAGGGAACTACAACATTAACAATACATCCCTAAGAGTTAATCCAGATGTTTCAGAATTTGGGAACTTATGCGATCAGTTACCTATCTTCTGACTAACGTGTCTGTTGTTCATAAGAAAGTCCTTTTACACTGCACAGCTTATAAACAAAGGGATTGTGTCAAGATCTAGGGATCTGCCTGTCTGTATGTCTATCTGTCTATTTATTATCTATTTATCTATTCACTCTCTATTTATTTATTTCTGCTGATTATGTTAGTCCCACAAGGACAATGGCCTGTTTTCAGAGAAGATTATGGGGATATTTATAGAGTGTGATAGTTTGAACACGGTATAATGGAAAATAGCCTCCAGTTTGTTAGGATACTTATAGTATTTATTCAACCGAGAATGGCAAGTTTTTAGAAGAATAAAGTGAAGGTCAATAATGTATGACGCCAGTAATCTTGTAACAAGGTGCTTCTGTGAAAAAGTTTAAAGTCGCTGAAGCAGACGAGGTCTGTCATTTCTTAGGACAGCATGGTGTAGAGTAAGGAGATTGGCAGAATTGCTATTCTATCCATGTCTGGTTGTTGAAGCATGCCTCAAGAGGAGTTAGATGGAAGAAGGAAATGAACTATACATTAAAAGGATCATGGACTTCACATGCTGACACTAAAAGTCTTGATGAAGTAATGACAGTCCCGTGGAAATTCTTATAGGGGAATAATTAAATCAAAAGTACTTTGAAATTAAGAAAACAAAAAGTGACAGGTTATCTATTCAAAAATGCAACATGGAAGATTAAAATTAACTATAATTAAAAATAAAGTTTTTGGCCTTGCAGTTTAAGCCAATATAAATATATACATTTCGGTGAAGAGGTGCTTCAAGTGAATGCCAATAAATCGCACCTGATAAGATGTTTACAGGAAAACATAAAGAAGAAATTAAATAAAACTGTTTTGTGTTGTTTGGTAATTTCAGATTCTCAACCTTTACTTAACCAAATAAACATGCTTCTAAGGAATAGGCATATGGGAGGGTGATTTGATCATTTTGCTTCATGTCCAGTATATTGTCCTTTGGAAAACAGTACTTATTGTAAACACGTTTGAATGATGAGACTGTAGATAGCATGTGAATATTAAACTGTGCTTAAAAGGTACTGGATACATGAGCTCTCCTTCATATATTCATGAGTTCATAGGTAAGTACTAGGTTAGCTGCCCTTGCTGGCCATTTTAAACCTAGCCAATTTTCCTTTTTTGTGCTCAAAAACACGTCCATACAGACAGGCCAATAGAAGGATAGACACACAGAAAAGAGGTAGAAAGAAAAATAGAAAGCTATACATACAGACAAACCAATAGACATATTGAAATAGATAGACAGACAGGCAGGCAGCTAGACAGGTTTATAGACAGACAGACAGACTGACAAGTAGAGAGATGGCTACACATGCATTAAAAACCTGATCACTGCAAGAGCCTTGTGTCACTTTCCTGACTCTACAATTTGTCTTATTATCACCATTCGGCCAGTGTTATCAAACATTATAGTATAATCTGAGTAAGAAAAGGGAATCATGCACATTCTCAGTAAACACATAAGGAGACATAGCTCTTAACTTCTGAGAGCAAGAAATCTGGACAAAGCCATAAGTAATAGAGGGACAAAGACCCAAAATAGGGACAATTTTTAAATATTGTTGTTACAAACTTAGAAAGTTGATAGAATAACAGTTTTTTCATTAGAAATAATTTTCTGAAGGGTATGACGTCTAAATCTCAAATGTCTGTCATTATTTTTCTAACTTACTCCTCAATGACTTGCCAGCGATTTTCCAGAAAAAACACTATTTTAGGAGTAAAAGGCTAAAAATGGGAGGAACAAATCAGGACATTCTGTGAAAATCTGTATAGTTGAGAGGTATGATATTATTGAGATACTAAGACATAATCATTGTAGGTCATGGGGGAGTGTCTGACAAGTGTGTCTAATGACAGGGAATGAATACAAGTTGTTGGAATCAATGTAGCAGCAAACACTGTGGTGTTACACAAAAAAAGAGTGTAAGGACCCAGTAAATGTTATAACAATATGTTTATGCAACAGTAATATGAAAATGTATGACTAGAATATATGTAGCTAGGTCATGTACACTATTACCAAAGTTAGTGGGGGAGTGACAAGAAGGATTTGTAAAAAGTAGGTCATCTGTTGACCATTGGAGATTGCTGTTACATTTTATGAGCTGACATTTGAGAAAAGCATAAAAGGGATAATGGTGATGTTCATGTATATTAAGGAGGCTTTTCATTCATCAAATTGGGGCTTTATAATGACGACTTCAAAGCAGGTATTGGGAGAAGGAAGGGATACACAGAGCATTATAGTACAAAAGAAGAAATCGAATATTTAAATTAGAATAACGGATGCCCACTATCCCCAGGGATTTTTATTTTGGTTATGGAGAAACTAGAAGAAATAATAAATAGACTGATATACATTTGTTGAATAAAAATCAAAAAGAGCAGCATAAGCTTGTTCACAGATGATTGCATGTATTATTGGATGATATAGACAAAATACTAGCACTAGTGCTGAAGGTTTTTGAGGAGTTTGTAAAAGAACCATGGCTGATACAGCATCCCAAAACAATTATTTGTAAAAGGGATAAGGGGTGGTACAATACCTGGTAGACTCTCTGTGGTCAAAAGGTGAGGACCAATACTTTGTATTCAAAGTATATCTGACATTAATGAAGACCATGAGGAAAAATAAGAAGGAGTTAAGGGACACAGTAAAGGGGTTGTTGGACAAATGGACCAGGGATATGAACACACATAGAGAGAGAACAGAAGTAGTAAGAGTGGTGGTGATACCTTTAGTAATGTACATGTTGAGGCATATGTAAGGCCAAGGGTAATATGGTTACAGGAAATATAGAATATATGCAATAGACTGGTAGAACATGATAGGTAAGGAAAGCAAAGGTGTGGAAGTTGATAGGAGGGTCGGTTATGTCTGAATTCAAGAGGTACTCTATTGCAGTGAAAGTAGCATAATATCTGAGATGTTTGGAGAATGGTAAAGTCAGATGGAAGGCCTGAGAGTGTATTGATAAAAGTGGGGCAAAGTATTTCTAAGGAAACAGAGAAAGCAATGGGAATGGGACTAAAGAAGTTTACAGATCAGTGGATGAAACTGAGAAGACTGAAGCTAGAATTCTGAATGTACTGAGTGAGAAAAAAACAAAACCAATGAACTGACAAAAGAACACACAAGGCTGTTGGTAATCTCCAAAACTTTATACAAGCGCTTTCGTTGAACAAGTAATCCAACTTCTTCAGACACAGAACAACAGTTAAACATTCAATTTAAAATATCCAAAAGGAAATGACATCAGCAATAATGTCAGCAGAAAATGACATCAGCAATAATGACATAATAAACAATCCCATACTTATAAAAAATAAATATAAATAAAAATGTGTTGCTTGTACAATACTACTATGAATAAAGCTATAATGTTAAACAAGAATAGTCTATATACACC
>NC_056726.1:1364706933-1364724433 GCF_019279795.1 Protopterus annectens
ATATGAAAGCCATCCTTTGAAATTCATGAAATCAACAGAATAGATTCTGAAAGAGTTATGAGGAGTCATTCTTTCTTGATGACAATTTAGGCATCACTACACTATTTTTATCAGGCTGATTCAGCAAATTACTAACTGAAGATGATTGCTGAAATCGCTATGGACTATATAAGGATGATTATATATAAACAGAGGGACCGAGTTTGTGTGTGATTTGACTGATTATTCTTCCTCAACACGACTTTAGTGAAAGGTGAAAAACATAAATCAAAATGGTTTAGATATGCCCTAAGCAGCACCTTAGAAAAGCATCCTGGAATAAAAAAAGATGGGAGCAATAAAGATGAAGAAGAAATATGAGGAAGAGAAGAATTATGGCAAAGAGCATAGTAAGAAATGGCAGCATTTCTTAAATTGTATGAAAAATAATTTTCAGACATGAAGAGCATTTTACTGGAATGACTCTTGCCAAATGTTGCTACAGCTTTAATTTTATATCCAACTCTTGTGGATTGGCTGAATAGGGAAATTTGTATTTCCAAAATATAATTCTATAAAAATAATTGCAATTGTACTGTGTCTTTACACATTAAGAAAATCAGCATGAGCCCCTGCAGACTACCTTTTCCATAAAACTTTAGTCCCATTATTGTTTTATATAAGTATTCTCTAATAATTAGGAGAGGTTAAGAGGGTGGCCTAATGGCTAAGATGTTTGCCTTACAAACAGAAAGTGCACCGTTTGAGTCTCACAAGGGATAATTGGCTAGGCTTAAAATGGCTTACAAGGGCAGTTAGTCTAGTAATAATCTATGAGCTTAAGAAATCTATTTGAGCATCTCTGCAAACTTTGAGGGACCATGTTTTATTTATTTATTGACATTTGTTAACCGGGTTTGTCCAACTGGGCTTGTGTACCATTTTCAGTGGAGACCCGAGGAGAAAAGCTCCAGTAATACATTTTAAAACAAGTACAATTTTAAACAATATTGATATAATAGCAGTCATAGCAAAACAAATCACATATGTTGGGATACATGCATAAAGTTAAAGTTGCATTAAAAAGAAGCTAAGTAACAATTTTACATTGATATAGTTCAATAGGTCAACAATTAACATTTTTTGTTTGTTTAAAATTGTGCAAATGCATAGTAGACACATTGGAGAGAGAGAGGTGTAATGAGGTACTAAGTATGGTCCTTTTGAGGGTACATAAAGGGAAGGAAGCCTAGGTAGGGTCATGGCAAGGGCAGGTTCTGGAATTGAGAAAGTAAGCTTTTAGTTCATTTTTAAAGTGTGTGGTGTGGGAGATTGAACGTAAGTCAAGGGGGAGTTTGTTCCAAGCATGGGCAAGGGAGTGTTTGTAGAGTAGTTTGCCTACTGACCTTTTTGGGTGGTAGATATCAAGTAATTGTTGGTTATAAATATGGAGGGTCCAGGATGGGATGTAGATGGAGACTAAGGAAGATAGAGATGGACAGAAGGAGGGTTTATAAAGAATAGAGTGTAGCATATGAACTTGATAAGATAGGAGACACTGGGGAAGTTCAAGCCATTGAAGAGAGTTTAAAGAAATGCAGTGGTGTGAGTTGTATGGGGAGTTAGTAATGAATCTGGTTGTTTTATGGTAAGTCTGTTGCAGTTTGTTTTAAGTGGAGGCCTGGATATTGGTAAGAACTGGGGCGGCGTATAAGAGGGAGGGGAGGAGGAGTGTCTGGCCCAGGGTAAGTCTAGATTCAGGAGTTAGGAATTTTTGTTCCGATATAGCAGACCTAGTTTCTGGTTTGTTTTTTTTATACATTGGAGTATGTGTAGGTTGAACTTGAGTTCGTCATTGATAATGACCCCTAGGAGTTTTGTGTGGGTGTCAGGTTGGATATTTGTATTGTTAGAAGATGTAATAAAAAAGGAGGTTTTGTGATGAGAAAGAGAACAGGGAAGGAAAAGTAGGAGTTTGGTCTTTTTGGGATTTAGGATCAATAGGTTGTGAGAGAGCCATCGTTCAGTGGATAGTAGGTCCTGTTGGGTCAGGGAGTGTAGTTCAGGAATGGTATCTGAGATGGATATAAGTGTGGAGTCGTCGGCATACTGAATAAGGGAGGATTCTTTGCATGAGGTGTAAAGATCATTGGTGAAGATGTTAAACAAAAGGGGTCCCAAGATGGAACCTTGGGGAACACCAGTGGAGATGGGAAGGAAAGGTAAGGAGGATGAGAGCCATTTGACAGATCATTCCCTGCCAGATAGGTAACTATTAAACCAGGCAAGTGCGGAGGGGGATAGGTGGAGATTTGTGAGTTTGGATAGGAGTAGAGGATGAGAGACAGTATCAAAGGCTTTGGAGAGATCTAGGAAGAGACAGGAAATGAGCGTATTGTTGTCTAGGGCCTCTGCAATGATATGAGTGAAGGAGAGGAGGGCAGTGGTGGTGCTGTGGTGAGGACAAAATCCATGTTGGGTAGAGGTAAGTAAGTGGTGTGTGTGGAGGTGATTGAAAAGCTGTGAGTGAATGCATTTTTCTAATATCTTGGAGAGGGGGGACAGAATGGCAATGGGTCGGTAGTTTGAGGGGTCAGTGCAGTTTCCACCTTTATGAAGAGGGATAATGAAGAAAGATTTCCAAAGGTGGGGACAGTTGATTCCAGAATAGATCGATTAATTAGTATAGATACAGGATAGGCAATTGAGTCAGCAGTAAGTTTGAGGAATGTAGGATATAGATTGTCAGTGGAAGGAGAGCAAGGTTTTAGCTAGAGTAGTAGAGATTTGATTTAAGTAATGGGAACTGGCTCAAAAGAAAACAAAGTTGTGTTAGTGGGACTTGGAGAGGTGGGTGTCGAAGTAGAGTTTGGCTTAGAGGTTACCAGATTTTGGATGGAAGAGATAAAGTGTTTATTCAGGAGGGTAGCTGTTTCCTGAGAGGAAGAGTTAGGGTATGGGGAGGGATTAGAGGGCTTTCCAGGATAGAGGATGTTGTTGAGAGTTGACCAAAATTTTTGAGGATTGGATTTGTTGTTAAGCTGAGCAGAGCTATAGTATAACTTTTTGTCATTAGTTGTATGTTTTTTGCAAGGTTCCTCAGTTGCCTGTATTTTTGAAGAAAAGGTGGTTGTTTAGTTTTAGTCCAGGTTTTCCAAGCATGATCTCTTTGTTTCATAAGGGACCTAGTCTCTTTGGAGAGCCAGGGAGCATAGTTTGATTTTACTCTGATCTTCCTAGAGGGAGCTAAGGGGTTTAGAGTATTCATGAAGATGTTATTGAAAGTGCTTACAGCATCATTTAGGGGGAGGTGTTTTAGAATGGACCAATCTATGTTGTGGAGAATGGAGTTAAATTGGGATGAATTGAAAGTCGATAGTTTTCGACAGTCTTTGATAAGGTGGGGTTTAGGAATATGGGAGTAGTGTCTTAAGATGGTGGTAGGGAGATGATCACTGAGGAAGTCAGGTAAGGTGGTGGGATTGTGGTATTGGTGGGGGGAATTGGTACGGATCCAGTCTATGATGGAGCTGGAAGTGGAATTTTTATGGAAGCTAGTGGGAGATGTTATAAGTTGGTGGAAGCCGTGTAGGTGGATACTGAGTTGGGGGGAGTCAGTTGTGAGTTTGGACCAATCAATGTTGACATCACCAAGGATAAGTGTCTCATATGATATGTTGTGGGAGAAAAAGGATAGGATGTTTTCAAGAATGGACAGATTGTTACCAGGAGGAAAGTAGATAGAGGCAATTGCAAGTTTTTTGTGGGGATTCAGATGGCAGTTAAGGATGATGATTTCAGCTGGGAGGAAGTCAGGAATTGGGGAAGGGTATGGTGAGAGGTTAAGAATGTTTGAGTAGAGGATGGCCACGCCACCACCTTTTTTTTACAGGTCTATCAGATCGGAAGATATTATAACCTGGTGGGAGTATTTCACTATTTGAGATGTGTGGCTCGAGCCAGGTTTCAGATAGGGAGAGTATGTGAGGGGTATTGAGAGCTATCCATGAGTGCAGCTCAGTGACTTTATTTGCTACATTCTGAATATTCAATGAGTAAATAGTTAAGTATTTGGATGGAGATGATTGTTGTGACTGAGGTTGGTGACTGTTAAAGGAGTAAGATGGGGGCAGTGTAGAGGTAGTTTTGGGGAGAGAAGAGGGGCCAGGGTTGGGATGGAGATCTCCAGAACAGAGTAGGTTTTTAGTGAGGAGAGAGTGTGTAGTAGATGCTAGATGGAGTTTGTATAGTTTTGACTTAGCTTTGTGGGAAGGTTTAAAAACCTGTATTATGGGTAGTTTATATAGACTTGAGATAGAGGTAGTAAAGAGATTAGGGGAGATAGTAAAAGATGAAGTAGTTGGATATATGTTGTATGAGTGAGAAGTTGGTGAACATAGGAGTGGGTCAGAGAGATTGGAGTGGTAAGAGGTGGAGATAGAGAGAGTAAGGAGTAGTGTAGAAGATATTAGAAAATAATACATGTTGGAATAAAATATGGTCAGATAGAGTAGGTAGAGAGACAGTGGTGTAGATGAAGTGGTGTTGACAAGATTGACAGAATAGTAAGGTGGTTGTGGCAATAGGCAGGAAGTGGAATTGTAGTGGCCAGTGGGACAGGAAGGGGATGGATAGTTAGGTATAAAGGTAATTGTATTGGGGTGGGTGGGGATGGGGGTAGCGTAGGGGAGTGAAGTGAGCCCGAGCATAGTGAGGGCGAATGGAGCGGGGCTAGCACCCTGGTCAAGATGAAGTCATAGAAACAATCAGAAAAGATAGTGAAAAACTAGCTTGAGAGACAAGGATATAAAGTTTCTAAAGGTATAGTCACCAGAAATAAAATAAAAAGAAATAAAATATGAGCAGAAGTAAGCTTACAAAAGGACACTGGCCTCAAGCTACACAAGTAGATTTACTTGAAGGAAACCCAGTGCTGTATGGTTAAAATAAGCTACAATAGTGAGAAGCTTTGCAGGAGGAGAGAGAGGTATTACTAGCAGCTAAAAGCAGGGCAAAACATAAAAAAAACTTTAATATGTAAGAGTCTGAAGACAGTAAAATAGGGCAGGTGCACTAGGAAAGGCAATTATGAGTGAGGCTAGAAATGAATTCAGGGAAGGATAAAGTGCAGAACAGGAGAATATATACAGAAACAGTATGAGGATAGTGGGTAACCAAAGAGAAAGGATAGGAGCTGCTGGCGTCTGCTTTTCTTGGTGACTAGCAAAAACACACTGTAAATTCTTATTGTGCTTATAAAGTCTAGCATTAATTAAAAGATTAGCTTATGTAGTAGTTATTTACTGGGACACATACTTCAGAGGTATTATTTTAAGCTTAAAATGATGGCTTCCGGACAGATAGTTAGAGTTGCAGGGTATCTGTTAAGGTCCTCAAACCTGTGCTGCCTGTACTGTGGCCAGGAGAAAACCACAGGGAAAAATCTACTAGGGCTATAAAAACAGAGAGGAGGGAGATTAGTTATGAGCAAGTAATTCAGGAAAAGAGCGAGAGACAAAAATACCATGGGTAGAGAGAAAAAAATTAATACAGGTAGGCAGAGGCAGTATACCTAGCATTCATTTCCATTGTATAAGTGTCTTACACACATAGCTAGCTAAGAACACAGCAGTGTTTACACCTATGCATAAAGTAATGCAGAACAACAGTAGTTAACAGCAGCACAGTGTAGACATACACATGGCAATAATTCACAAAGCAGGAAAACAGAAATCCAGGATACTGAGGACAACAACAATTGGTACACTTTCAGGCAATAGTTCTTCCTTTTACTTTAGTGCATATGTTAACAACTTATTGTGTGTGTAAGGATATTGAAAATAAATTAAAAGAAAATTTGATAAAAAGCCATAACAATTTTTTTTTTTTTATTTATCATTTGTTGACGGGGAGAGTCCGACTAGGTTCCACAGAGCCTGTTTTCAGCGGAGGCCCGGGGAGAAATGTATTACATTTTACAAATAAGACGTCTGCCCCACATTTTGGACTTCTTCATATTCCAGAAGTCCAGTTTTGGGGACTAACATGCTTATTGTGAAGACTATTTTTATGGCTTTTTATCATTTTCCTTATAATTTCATTTAGTTTACAATACATGTATTGGTTTGCTTTTGTCTGGTCTATTGACATTGCAAGAAGTTACTTATCCAGGACTATGTGAGTCAATATTCTCTAAGACAGCACCTCTGCAAATCCTAAGGCACTCTGCTAAAAAGTCCAATGTTAGGGTGTATATTGGTACATGTGAGTTTATCTCTGCATGTAAAAGTGATCCCCATATATAAGGTTTCCTGATAGTTCTACCACAGTTGTAAACTTATATCAAGCATTGGTAGGAAAAATACATTTATTGGATGCGTAGGACTGATGTACTACAAGATATTTTAAAGAAAATGAAATTAAGTTTCATTTAAGGTTAGCAATCTTATTTGGACTGGAGTGTGCCTCCATAATGAAGTGTGGGTACAAAAATAACTAGCTTTAGTGCCTCTTCATATCAGACCCCCATCCATCTCACAATATTATATTTGATGTTGCTCTCTAGTGCACATACTGCAAACATGAGGTTTACTTGTCTCTACAGAACAATTGCTCAGCCTCTAGACTTTATCATATCCTACGGAAGCCTCTTATTGCCTTAAGTGTGACCCTGGTCTAAAGAGAGATATATATTGTATTTCCTTACAACCGTATGCTAAATATTTGCTGATTTGAAAGTATGATCTGGTCAAAACTTTGAAACGCAGGTCTTTAATGAGTTTGACATTTTTTTCAGTTAAGCAATAATTGCCTGTTGACTGTGTCACAAATTATGCTTAATAAGAGTGGCTCAGCTCAGAACAGGAAGTGACTGAGAGAGTTAAGATTTATTGCTATGATTCATGGTTATTGTTAACTGCTCTAGGTGGTATAGATGATTGGCCTTATTTTAATTTAAACGTCCTGGAATCCATTAATAATTAATGTATTTTTACTGACATTAACTTCATTCCAAAAGAAAGACAACCTTGAAACTGTGTAGTTATTCTTAACATCATCATCATTGCTTTGGTTTGAGTATGAAGTTAATGAAAGATAATACCGTAGAATAACTCACCCTCAGAATGACCCCTTGTTGTAATAAGTAAGCTGAATGTTCAGATTTGTCCAGTGATCTGCATTAAATTAACAGTTTTCACCTTATGTGACTATAAGCTATTTATAATTATGACTCATTTCTGACAAAAAGTACATGTGCATAACAGTAAAGGCTATATTAACAGTATAAAACATGGCACACTATGTTGTATTCTTTAACTGCACTATGCATTTCTTCTCCATTCAAGAATCCTTAAGAAAACATCTTTGGCAACCATATATATAATGTATGTAAATTAAAGATTTCATTTATTGACTGGTACCAACTTTGTTTAATTCAGAGTCACAAAGGGGTCTGCACCTATCCTAATAAGGGTCTATATTAGAACATTAAAGTTTCAAAACTTTGAATGTTCTAATATCGACCCCTATTCAGCGAAAGCTGAAAATATTGAAGCAACAGAAAACCAAATTTTTTCCTAGGGAAAGAATTCAGTTGTCCGTTTCTGTTGCTTCAGTATTTTTAGTGCTGTGGTGGAAAGTTACAGGTTGGGTTCAGGTAAGTGTGTGATTGAGTGTGGGTTAGGTTAGTTAGGATTAGGGTTCAGGTTAGGTATGTGTGCGATTGTGTGGATGTGAGGATTAGGGCGGGTTAGGTGAGTTAGGGTTAGGGTGCGGGTTAGGTATGTGTGCGATTATGTGGACGTGAGGGTTAGGGCTGTTTAGGTGAGTTAGGGTTAGGGCGCAAGTTAGGTATGTGTGCGATTGTGTGGGCGTGAGGGTTTGGGCGGGTAGGTGAGTTAGGGTTAGGGCATGGATGAGGTGAGTGTGCGACAGTGACAGACCTTAGGGTTAGGGTTTGGGTTAAGGTAAGTGGATAGTTAGTGGTGTATGTATAGTTTAGTGTAGGATTAGGTGTAATATTTTAGGTGTATGTGTGTGAATTGCTGTTTGTTTGGTGTGCTTGTGTTGTCTGTATGTGTTTTGGAACAGCAAATTTTTTCCCTAGGAAAAAATTTACTGTTCTGTATGTTCGATGTTTTCAGCTTTCGCTGAATAGGGGTCGATATTAGAACATTCGAAGTTTTGAAACTTTGATGTTCTAATATAGACCCTCCAGATAAGTAGAAGGCATAAGGCAGAAAATAAATCCTAAATGGGATGTCCCTCTGTTATTTCTGTGATGCATACACATCCATGCACTGCACTCATGCTTAGGGACAATTTTGAGGATCACAAATCCACCAAAAGCATACTATTTGGATAGAAGAGAAAAGTACAAAAACAGAACTATATGACAATAACAAGACACAATCTTAAGATGCAAGGTGCACAGTTATTGAAGATGTAAGGAAGTATTACTTCATAGATGTGGTGGCAAATAAAAGGACCCACCTGTTTGAAGAGATACTGGGGTCTATAATAGTAACAAAATGCAAAACACTTTGTATATGCTTGGGGGTGAGGGGTTATGAGGAGTTTGTATGTGCAGTTGATTCATTTGGTATTTAAATGAGCATATTACCTAGGTTGAATAGCTCTTATCTGCCAAGACAATCTATGTCTCTACCAGAATAAAGCAGGTGCTGCACTCTTGAATGTGCTGTCCTGCAGGTTAAACCAAGGTCTCATCTGCTTGAGTTTCTGGTAGCTCAGATAGATGTAAAAGATCCCATGATACCTATCAAAACGAGTAGGGTCCTTTATTAATACAGATTCTACAAATATTACAGTATTTACACTAAGTAAATTATTTAAATTTTTAACATATTATATATTATTTACAAAACAATTTACATTACTTATGAAACAATTTATACAATTTAAATAAACATCAATTTTGTATGATTTATCCAAAATACTTTCACTTTAAGACACCCATTCTTTCTCCCATAGCCAAAATCGTATTTTAATATCTCAGCTAATATCCATTTTCTGTTATACTTTATCTCATTTATTCTTTCATTTCATATAGTACAAACTATATAAAACAATTTGCTATCAATTGTCTTAATAAATTCCCTTTTCTTCTTTCCATAATAACCATATTCTATCATATCCATATTTATGACACCTAGTATCTTGATACTTTGTAAATAACTTTCTTCAACTAAATTATCCCACAATTTTTTTGGGTCTATATTAAAATCGCAAAACCTCACTTACACGAATATGGAAACATCAACACATATATAGCGAACAGTGAAAATACCGAAAGTCCTGAAGCCCGAAATTCGAAATGTCAAATCATCATAGTTGGCCCTTATCTGGTATAGCTCCCTAACGTAAGTGTGTAATAGTTATGGACCTTAGGGTTAGGGTGTGGGTTAAGGTAAGTGCTTACATAGTAATACATGCAACCTTTACTTTAGGGTTAGAAGTAGAGTTATCTTAAGTGCATGTATAGTAATATAGTTGTGTAGCTGAATGTATACATAATTTATACTTTTCCTGTAGTTGGGTGTTGTTTGTTTATAGTTAAATACATTTGTGTGTAGTGAATGTTTGATTAGGATATTGGATATATGGGTGAAGTGTAGATATGGGGAAGTGTGGATTATTTATTTTGTTTGGGTAGGTAGTATGCAGCGGGTGGTGGGGTTGGCCATGTATGACGATTCAACATTTCGAATTTTGCACTTCAGAATGTTCAGTGTTTTTGCAGTTCACTATATATGTGTCGACATTTCCGTATTCGCATAGTGAGGTTTCACGATTTTAATATAGACCCAATTTTTTACCCTTTTACAATTCAACAAGATATGTTCTGTTGCTTCTACATAACCACAATGATAATGTGTTCTCTCCTTTATCTTTTTATATGGCATGTTTGCTTTCCCAGGCAATGTCTTATTGAAAACCGCCATAAAAATTTCTACATTCTACATAATTACACAATTTCCTTCTAAATTGTAATGTCTTTATCTTCCTTTAATTATTGCTTTCCCATGGATAAACACAATAATACCTCTTCATTATATTTGTATACCATACTTTTCTGTTGTCTTCTAACTCATTTAACCTTATTTTCCACAATATTATTTTCTCTTGATGTTGTTTCTTCTCCTCATTCATTATGCTCCCTTTTCCTTTAAATGTTTCCATCCTACCCTATATTACTTTATATTTTTTTGCCATAATCACACTTATTAATAAACTATTGCCATCTTCCATCCATTTAAATACTTTATATAAATGCAATCCCAATCTTCTTCCTCTTCTTTAACATATAATATGCCTCATTTTACTGGACTTAACCTAGAACCTCATATAAAGGAGAATACAATTGACACAATTTCTTTATCATATTCCATAGGAGTAATATATACATTTGCCAAATATGCCACTGAATTTATTAGATAAACCTTTTTATTATATAACAAGTTATAAGATTTTCAAAACAAACACACATACTTCATCCACTGTATTATGTCTTCCCATTGTTTATTTTTAACCATCTCACTTCTAAAACATACACCCAACAATCTTATTTCAATCTTATTAAACATAATATTTTCTATACTTGCTTTTTCATTTAAAACTCTACTCTTATCTCTGTTTATACTCATTCTAATAGCATTCAATTGCACATTAAGTACCTTGATCACTTCTTCAATCCATTCTTTACTCTTTGTTAGTACTACTATATACACCTTTCAAATTTGTATATTCTGCCACTTTTAGTGACATATTTACTTTCCTGACCACTGCGTTCATAACTAATGCATAACTAATGGAAATAATATGTTACTCACAGGACACCCTTACCATATGTCACTACATATATGAATATTCTAATTTAACCAACCATTTGCTAACATGTTTACTTTATTATTCTTATGGGATGTTTCAAAAATATTTCAAATTTTCTCACTTCTCTGATATTCGTTCATTATATCCTATAAACTTTGTGTTGAATCTTATCAAATGCTTTATTTACATTACCTACTTTAATTTTTGCATCCGCACTTCTATAAATCATATCATGCACAATTTCCAAGAGCCATTATTGAATCCCCAAATGATGTGGATACTCTACAAAAGGGCCTTACAGAAACAGATGCTTGGTGCCAGAGCCATGGGCTCAAGCTCAATGCCAAGAAATGTATTGTTATCCCCTTTGGGAAAAAACATGTATCCATGAATTACCATATAGGTGGCAGTACACTAAACACAGAAAGTGTGATAAGAGACTTAGGGACACAGGTGGACAGTGGTCTCACCTTCGATAACCACATCGCCACAACAGTCAGGAAATCCTTCCTTGTGGCACACCTCATCACAAAGGGCTTTTCATCCAGAAAAAAGGAGGACATTGTCCCACTGTACTCATCCCTCATTAGACCCATTATAGAATACAATGCCCCATTTGGTATGTACCTCTCAAGACATCTGCAACAACTGGAAAGGCCTCAGAAATACCTCACTAAAAGAATCATGGGCCTAAAACAGATGCCCTACGCTGACTGCCTTAAAAAACTCCAGCTATACTCTGTTGCATATCATCTACTCAGAGGCGATCTCTGCTTAACATACAAGGCCATGTCAAACCCAGAGCTGTTGGACATGCTACACTTAAAGAAATCCCAATCCCTCAGAGCTACATGCTCCAGGGATCTAAACCTTGTCATCACAATAAACAAAACATGCTGGAGGGATAGGTTCCTGACCCAGAGACTCCCCAGACTCTGGAATAGATTGCCCATACATGTCAAGCAGAGTGCCTCTTTGGACCTCTTTAAGAGGAACCTTGACGATTGGATGGGAGAAAGGAAACTCACCCCAGGGATCACGTCAGTCGCCCTGCTAGACAGGGGTCCAGGAAAGTAAATAATGTGGGAAGAAATAGCCAGGGAATTGATATGGCTAGGCTTGTATAGGCCCTAGGGCTGATAGCCTAGTACCAACCTATGAACCTATGAACCTATGAACCCTTACCCTTAACAGTATTTCTTGTATTCCTTTTCTTTTCTTTCCATATATTGTCTCTTCCAATATTTTGTATAAATTATTTTCCAATCTATTTTGTACTATTTTCATAAATATTTTATAACTTGTATTATTAAGTATGATTGGTCTCCAATTTCTAATATTATCTTTCTCCCCTTTTTCCGTATAAATTTTATAGCTCCCATACATATTCTTCATGTTTAAATCTTTCTTTTAACCATTCCATTTAACACAGATACAAAAGCCAGTTCTGCCAATCTACAAATTTATACATATGATATTCTATTCCATCTAATCCAGTAGCTAATTCTAAGTTCACCAGTCTTTAAACATTATTAATTTCTTCCATTCTTATATCTTTTTCTAATTCCTCATCATCTTGTTCTATCAATCTTTTAACATTCCACTTCAGTCTTTTCTCTGCACTAGTTCTAGCAAATCTATCCATCCATCCACAACCCTTTTTCCCATTTTTCAAATGGGGTCAGGGTGTCAGTTCAAGAGTGACAAGCATCTAGAGCCAAGTTTTACACCATCAGGTGGGTAGCCCTGCTGCTGTTGTTTTTTCAAACCATACACTCACACCCTATGGCCAATTTAATATGTTCAATCCACCTAATGCCTGCTTTTGTAATGTGGGAGAAAACTGTAGCACCCAGAGGAAACCCAAGTGAACACAGGGAGGATGTGTAGACTCCAGACAGAAGGGACCTCAGCTGAGAATTGAACCAGGGAACCTCTTGCTGTGATACAACAATGCTATCTGCTGCATCACTGTGTCTTAGTTCTATCAAATGTTTCTTCTGTATGCTGTATCACTATACTCATTATGTCTTGTTTTTTTACCAATGTACCTTTTTTATTTCAACTCTCGTATTACTATTTTGTTCTCTGTAACTATACTGCTTAAATCTGGTGCTACTTCTTTTATTCCTTGTAAATTATATCTTTGTTTAAATAAATACTTTTAACTTTTTGTTAATTCAGTTTAGAATTTTCTTTCCTGTTTAAAAAAAAACAATGTCTTGTTACTTAGCAAAGCTGTTAAAACATATTTATTTATGTTTTTTGAACCATATGGATTATGAATTTACTCTTTCCCACTTATCTTTGTAATTTGTGATTCAAAAAACATTTTTATATCAGTCTTTAAAACTTAACCACCATAATGTCCAGTTGTTATAAAAATCTCTCATTCCTATGTAATATTTCCATATCTGCTTAATCCTTGGTACTCCTTCTTTATTCAATTGTTTTTTATTTATTCATTTTATACCTTGGCCTATTTTTATGTATCCTTACTCTTCTAGAATTTCTAACCAAATAGCTAAATGATTAGAAAATCACATACATTTTCTTTCTTCTTGTGTTATGTTTAAACTCTTCAAAATGATAGAATAATCAATTTCAGTCTTTAAAAAGCTTCTTTTATGTGTCCATTGTTGGTTATTATAAATATCCAGCCTACTGCTTTTTATCACTTCCAACATTATTTTTAAATTTCCTCTCTCTTTTTTCTTCCTCAGTGTAGCAATTCAAATCACCTACCAAAAATAATGTCCATATTTACGTATTCTAATAATTTCTTGAACATAACTTCTCTATCTTTGTTTCCACATATGCTTGTATTGCAATAAGCCTATATACTTGAGTTTTCCATCTCGTATTTATAATTGTTATTCTACCCATATCTACTAATGTTGTTGTTGTTTGTCTTTTGGCTTTTCCCAGTTAGGAGTCACCACAGTGGAACTCCGATCTGCTAATGATTGGCAGTAGATTTTCACAAATGCTGAGGTGCCAGCTCGACATTCAACCTTCAACAAAGGCATACCCATTTAAGCATGTCTTTCGAACGCCCACCCGACCGCAGGGAGGACATGCAGACTCCACAAAGAAGGCACTCCCCACACTCCAGCCAAGAATCGAACGGGAGAACCTCTTGCTGTGAGGCAACAATGCTACCTCTGCACCACCATGGATGTAAAATCCAAAATTTTTATTGATGGTCTACATAAAACTTTAACATCTGAACATGTTTCTATCCATATATTGCAAACAATCTGACCTTCCCATATGTTTTTAACCTTTCCTGTTCTGATGTAATACTTTAATCTTCCAAAATAATCACATCCATATCCATGTTTGCACACTATTCTAGTATCCCTATTCTCCATTTTATATCCTTTACACTATTAACATTTATTGCTAATACCTTCATTTTCAAGTATTTATTTATTTTCCTTCATCTTTATGTTATTTTACCTATAAATAACCACCTATCTATTCCCTTTCTTACTCTCCTTTATTCCTGTACCTCAATACTTTATTTTCCTATCTTTTATTCTTTTCCTAATGGAATTGTTATTTCCTTTCACTACTGTCCAATTCATGTCTTCTTCCTCACTTACTTCTGGCAAACTTTCTTGACTTTTTTATTTTTTCTGTTACAATAACCTTTTCACTCACCTCATTTTTTGCACTAAGTGATTGCCTTGTTTTCCTTCTATGGCATCCTCCTGTTTTATATTTTCTTCTTGTTCCAGATTTTGAACAACTATTTGTTCAATGAGACGAATAACTTCTTGTTCCTCATCCCCCTTTTTATATTCTTCTAACTTCTCTTTATAATCCATGCAAGAATGACCTGTTTTTTCACATTAAAGGTATTTCAAATCACATTTTTTGCATCATGCTCCACCTTGCCACATATATAAAATTTATTTTTGTCACTGTTACTAATTAAATGATCACATTTTCCACAAACGAAATGCGTTTTTTGTTGCCCCCTGTGTTACACAGTACTTTTGTTCCCTTCAACATTTATCAAGATGGGGATATGCGTAATTTTGTCTTTTTCTATTTTTAATATAACAGTACTTTCAACCCCCAGTCCATTAGCCTCTATCATATATTTTTGTAATGTCTATTACATCTTTACATAATGCCCTTAAACATTCTATTAGCAACTGTTTTTGAATTTCAGCCCAGAATTACTGTATAAATACTTCATTTTTCACTTCCCTTTTAAAACCTTGCAAAACATACAAATTCCATTGATTGCAGTCTTTTCTTGAATTATGTTTACCCAAAAAGCTTTTCCATACCTTGACAAGATTCAAATCTAATGTCACAAAATGAATATTTGTAATATGTTTAAATGCTCTTAACTCTTGTGGTGATATACCCAAAGGAGCCACAGTATTGTCCCAAATATCATACCTGTTCAAACAGTTCTCTTTTTACTGCTAATTCTTACTAGATACTTCTTATTTCTTTGCTTGAATTTCTTCTAGTCTCATCTTCTTCCTTCTTTTACTTTATCAGCATACAATTTTTTTCTCCACTATTTCTTGACTTTGTTCTTCTTGTACCCTCTCTGTAATATCAGCCCATGATGCAGCCTCTCCACTTTCCAGTTCACTCTGCAAAATTAAGTCTTGTAAAATAACATCTAACAGCCCTTCTGACTGGAGGGTTGCAATAATACAACCATTCTATGATTCACCTTCTTCACTAAACAGTTTTTGTCGAAATAACATTTCTGAATCCTATGAAGGTTTGTACACCTTCACTCCTATCCTTTCATCTCCTGGTTTGATCTGTGACACATCTGAAGACTTAACTGCCTTCACCACCTCCTTTAGTAGCAATCCACATGAACTGATTGGCCGGGATACTTCTAGATCAACTTTGCTTGTTTCAAACAATGGCTTACATGAATCCTCTCCCTTTGTTTATGCGAGGATAGTGAATCCTTGCCCACAACTTCTCTCTGAGCAAACTCCATTCTGTTCCCTGCTTCTCCATGCTGCCACTGCTCCTGAAACAGAAGCAGGAAGTTGATACATGAAACAGTGTCCCAGTTATGAATGAACACAAGTACAGGAAGTTCACTGATGCCCTGGCCAAATTTCTGCTAGGAATATAAATATCATCTCAAGTCTTCCCTGAAAAAATGCTACTATCCTAGTAGGACAAACCCAGTCAATGAAGGATAAGTAAATAAATAAAGGCATATGCACATAAATAAATAAATGCATGCATACATACATACATACATACATAACTAAAATAAATAAAAGATAACACAACACTTGTGATTTTTTTTAATATGTAAGAGGAGCAGACACTTTTTGGGCATGTATCACTCAGTGGAAATTACAAAGCAGTGCAGTCTGAAATGCATATATGCTGATGTTTTCTTTTACTTTGTGTGCATTTATTACCACTATATGGCATGGATAGCAAATGTGATAAAAACTGGTGTGGTTCATAGGTTCATAGGTTTATAGGTAGGAACTAGGCTATCGGCCCTAGGGCCCATACAAGCTTAGCCAAAAAATGTACCCTGGCTTTCGCCACCCAAGAAAATTATTTTCCAGTACCCCTGTCGAGCAGAGCCACAGAAGTGATCCCCAGGGTGAATTTCCCATTTTCCATGCAAACATGAAGATTTTTCTTGAAGAGTGCTAATGAGGAGCTCTGTTTGACATAGATAGGTAGTCTGTTCCAGAGTATGGGAAGTCTCTGGGACAGGAATCTATCCCTCCAGCATGTTCAGTTTATTGTGGTGACAAGGTTAAGGTCCCTAGAGCGTGTAGCTCGGAGGGATTGGGATTTCTTTAAGTGGAGCATGTCCAACAGCTCTGGGTTTGACATAGCTTTGTATGTTAGGCAGAGATCGCCCCTGAGTAGGCGATATGCGATGGAGTAAAGCTGTAGTTTTTTGAGACGGTCTGCATAGGGCATCTGTTTGAGGCCAGTAATCCTCTTTGTGAGGTATTTCTGTGGTCTTTCCAGTTGTTGTAGATGTCTTGTGAGGTACATACCAAAAGGGGTGTTGTACTCTATAATGGATCTAATGAGTGATGAGTGACCTCTTTTTTTCTGGATGAGAATCCTTTTGTGATGAGATGAGCGGACTTAGTGCTTAATGATAACTGCAGCTGAGTAAAAAAAAAGATTATTCTTGTGATGCGAGAGAAAGATAACAGCAGAAGACAACATCACCAAAATCAAGGTTTGCTCCCTATTGTCCCCATCCTACACCAATGAAATAACTTGGAAGGCTGACTCTTGTAACTGCTGCAGTTTCTTTATACAGTTGAGGGAAAGACAAATCCAACAAAAGTTTAAACAGGCAGTGGGTTTAAAAAGGAAGGGTTACAAACTCCACACAGTCTGACTGTAGCTGACTGCTCTATAGGAAGCATGGACAAGTGATTGGATTTGTTATGAAATGTCAATTTCTGTGTAAGAAAACAAAGGATGTGCTCCCCAGAATATCCAGGTGCCATAGCAGCAAACAGATCCTCTGTGGTCTGTTCTGTCTTGAAGTAATTAATCACCATAAGGTAAGAAACTTGAGCAGAAGTCCATAGGTAAACAGTAAGTACAGATGAAAGAATACAGTGCAATGGTGTCTTGAAAAGCAGCAGCTATAACTAGGTGCTCTGATTGTGATTGTTTT